>NW_028274812.1:65032093-65333684 GCF_037043125.1 Eumetopias jubatus
GTGGCTGCCTCGAGCTGTAGCCCTTGGCCTGCCATAGATGATTTAAAAGGTTCTATAGAGAGTCAAGACTTTTTTGGTCTATGATTATGAGTGTGGTTTGGAACTGTTTAAATGGGGAGAGACCTATATTCTTAGAAACCTTGACTCTTTTTTAACTTTCTCATTCTTTCCAGCTGGCTAGAGCCTTCACTTTTCTCCAAATCAGGTGCCTGTATAGATGGAAGCCAAATTTTTAAGAATTAGATGGAAATAATACTTCTTATTTCATATTTTCAAATATAGAATCTCCACTAAAAGGCAAGAGCAATTTAAGCCAAAAACATGTAGGAAGAGTTAAAGGAATAGATATGTTGTAAATCATATGGCAGAAGTATCACGTCCTACCCCAGTCACATGTGGTTTTCTTTAATAGAAATAAGTCACTCCTATTATGCAGAGAATACTTCCCTGTAGCTATTCACATCCATTTAGTGTTCAACAGCTTGCCGAAGTGAGAGTCTTTGAAGGCCTAAATATATTCATACATTCATAAAAATGACACACTCATTAGCAATTATTGGACCAAAGAAGCTTTGCAATTTTTCCTCAAAAAAAAAAGGAGCCTTATGAATAGCAACTGTTTTGTTTTGTTTTTTTTAAATCTAAATCTTTAGTGATCATTATTATATCCAGGCCCTTTACATAGCACCAGAGGAATCAAATTACCTGGGTTCCAAATCCACTTTCTTTTGATCTTCAGCATATTATTTAATCTCCATTTGTCTGATTTTCTTAATCTGTAAAGTTAAGAAATAATAATGTATAATTTTTGGAGTTATTGAACATTAAATCAAATCATTTATCTAAAATTTTTAGGGGAGAATTTGGCATGTCACACTGAGGACCACACTTATTACAGAGTAGGTCCTCCATAAAGTTACTCAATAAAGAATATCTATTATTATTATTGCAGTTGATCCTCATGACAACCCTGTGAGCAAGCAATCTTATTGACAATTTGAATATAACACAATTAAGAACCTGTAATCTCCAGTCATGTTCTCAAGTCCATTCAGAAATCCCAAGCAGTAGAGCAGATGAGCTGGTACACAAACCAGGTCTCTGAAAGCACAAAGTCAGCAACTCTTAACTTCTCTCTAGTTTCTCAAATTACATTCCACACCATATATAGGGACTCAGGTATGTTGTCTGTGTCAGGTCCTGTGCATGGTTCTAAGCAATCAAACCTGCATAAGACATGATCTATCACCTACAGAGATCATATTCTTCACAGATAGTCACATGTGAAAATCAATCATTTAAAAAACACATGCTAACGGCTCTATAGAGACATTACGGGGAGAGAAAAAGTGTTGTCACATTGTAGAGGCATGGACTGTGGCCCCTGACAGATGGAATGATATTGCAAAATACCCAGTGTCAGCAACCAGGCATACATAAACAGAATTCATATATTTTATCACACTTTTTTAAAAATTGAAATTGCTAAAAGCAAAATCCAGTAAAACTTACCCATAGGATGCATTTTCTTTAATTAACTAGAAATTTTTGATACTCAGACCTATAGTTTTGGATATCTATGCCAAAAGTGCTCACCATTTCCTTCAAAATAACCAGTTAAACATCAAATTCTATTACTGACAACTTTCAGCTATATTTCCAAAATCTTATTCAACAATACCTTAAATCCATTGCAGTAGTAATGGTTAAAGTATCATGCAGAATTTGGTTTCCTAGTTTTAGTTGCTTTAAGATTTGAAAGGAAAAAATGAAAGACAGAAAAATTTTGAGATTATTTGAAACATTGTGGGTTGCTTTTTCCAGATAAAATTAGAAAAATTTTAATAAATTATTAGTAAACACCAATGTAAGTCTGTTACATTACATCATACACTTATATTATACCTTCATTAATTGTATTTAAAAGTATGTCTTGAAGTCTTCATTTAAACTTCTTGCAAATTACAAAGATTCATTGCACCTGAATCTGAGCCAATGTGTGATCAGCTATTTGAGGTTATTTGGGATCCTGGCACTTGGCGTTTTTCTGCATCTTTTCATATTACATACATTGCACTATTTACTCTCGATGTAGTATCAAATAATTAGAAATCACAAGCATTTACCTATTTTTCATAAGCAGTATAGTGGATTTTTTAAATAACTGCAAATACTCTTAGAATGCCCTGTGGATTTTTAGTGAAAGATGTTTTGTTTTCAACATATTTGGTACTGCAATATATCAAATACAAAATGGAATGTGACTACCGCAAAGAGTTGGACTTTGGTTTCAAAAGAGCAGTGAGTTGATTATTCTTGCTCGCAAAACACTACCCATAAACCATCATTTCTTTGTTTCATTTTTTAGATCTTTTACTTATTTATTATCTAACAAAGACTGTATCAACAGCCCATAGGATGATTTTTAATGATTTTTATTAGATGAGAGTAAAGTGAATTGCAAAACAGAACTTTTCTTTAGGCCCCAGCGTGGAATGGTGGACAGGGAGGACTTTGCTTCAACTTGATAAGCAAAGTTTGTTTCCAAAATCCCCAAATTAAGATGTCCTTGGCAGTTTTATAAATTAGAGAAAAGTATTACAAATTTAGAAGTGCTCAAAGGAGAGTGTGGAGACGGATCTAGCAAATACTGAAATAACATTCTTTTGATAATGTTAGATCTTTGTTTCGATTTAGAGATTTTGTATTCCAAGTTAAAGACATCATTTAAACAATTTTGTAAATTCTGATTTATTAAACCAAAGAAAATATGCATATTATGGTAGAAAATTACTCACCATCATAATCTTATTTTGTTTACTCTAAAAATGTTCTTATATATTTCATTTTCATGTTACTATTATGGAAAATGTGAAAAATTTCCAAGTTCCAAAAATATGGAAAAATTAAAGAATCTTATAACAAATATGAGCATAACAGATTCTTTACCTAGAAAGAAAAATTCTTTAACATCTTGTCATAACTGCTTTATCTACTTGTTAATATTTAGATATACACATTTTTGAACTATTTGATGGCTACACAATGATGATTATTTACTTACATATAAATCACCATGCATTTCCTAAGCAGGACATACTCTTACTAACTGCAATGCCAATATCCTATATTAGATATGACAGTAAATTAGAAAGAGTAACATTTTCTTAATATTTTAACATACAATCCAAATTCAAAAGTCCCCAAATATCTGCCAATATTTTTATTGCTATTTTATTTTCAACCATGATTCAAAAAGTTGCACACATTGCATTTTTAGGTCTTTTTATTATTTTTAAAATTTATATTAAACTTCCACCATTTTATTCTTTTAAGACACATTTTTGAAGACAGTAGGTCTGTTTCTTTTAGAATCTTCCACAAACGAGATTTGCTTTGTTGTTTCCTGATGATTCCATTTTACCTTTTCCTCAAACTCTATTACCTCTAAACGGAAGTAAGGCCTAACGGGCTGATTTAATTCAGATGAAAATTTTTTTTGGCAAAAATATGGCACAAGTAATACTATCTACTATGTATTGCATCCCATCAGTTGGCACACAGCATCAGGTTGTCCCAAAATAAGTAATGCTAATTTTCATCACCTTTCTTTGAGATAACAGACTAGATATCTCTATTATAAAGATATACTTTCCTCCTTTTATGAATAGCAAGAAATCTGTGAGATAATACTTTTGACACTTTAAAAATATCTGATCCCCAATAATCCTTCACTCACTTTTTTTGCGTACACTAATGGTCATTTACTTAATCATTGATTTAATAAGAAGTATTTTTCTAATTATATCATTCTTTCTACATTTTTAGCTAGTCTTCTCTAAAAAAGAGCTTTGATTATCAACAGGAGATGAATTACAGTTTTTGATTAAAGGGCAGCATTTATCTTTAATTCTGCCTCTTTAATTAATGAGTTTCAGATAACAGAGTTGGGGTAACATTGGTGGCAAATGAGTTTTTCTTTACAAATTTTTTAGAATCATCATGGACTCATGAATTTTTATAACTTTAATATTTTAGTATCTTTTTTAATCATTATTTGTATGCCAAAACTGTGAAAAATTATTTTATATGGAAATAAAGAAAACATCTGTAAAAATAAATGAATACATTCACTTTGTGCTCCAAAACATGTAATTAGTTTAACATATAATATCTTGGTCCCTGAAAATATTTAAAGTTTTATTTATTTAAGTGATCTCTACACACAACGTAGGGCTCAATCCCGCAATCCTGAGATCAAGAGTCACTCGCTCTTCTGACTGAGTCAGCCAGGTGCCCCTGAAAATATTTACATCATTACTCCATGTGCTTTTCTGTTGTACATAAACTTGACAGAAATAAGTATTGTTGAAAATTTAGGAGATAAAACATTCAACTGGAAATGAAATAATCAGACATTTTGGACTTACTCTACAACATTGCAACGGCCATTATTATCATCTTCATCAAATATTTAGTATAAATAATTGTTTTTTCTCATACCTAAATTGACTTATGATATTAAATATTTTTTCTTTTTTTTTTAAAGATTTTATTTATTTGAGAGAGAGAATGAGAGATAGCACGAGAGGGAAGAGGGTCAGAGGGAGAAGCAGACTCCCCACTGAGCAGGGAACCCGATGCGGGACTCGATCCTGGGACTCCAGGATCATGACCTGAGCCGAAGGCAGTAGCTTAACCAACTAAGCCACCCAGGCACCCTTAAATATTTTTTCTGAACTTTCTTATGCCATTGTCAGTTAAGAACATAACAATATCATTTTTGCATTTAACTGCTTTGTGATTTTATTTTCATATCATATTTTATAGACCTACACCATAGCATTTGTTAGAAAACCTACAAACCATACACTTGTCAAGCGAAATCTTATTGAATTAAAAAGGACTCACATGTTCTACGTTTTTTTCTAACCTATGGAGCTCAAGAAAAGTAGAAAATGCCTTCTATTAACAAATATAAATACACATAACAATATCATATTTATGCTAAAATCTCTGGAAAATTATAGATACAATGCAATTCTGAAATAATATATTAATATCATAACATCCAAAAGAAGCATAAAGTCAGTCATTTTGGAGGGGCCATCTTGCAAACCTGTCATATCTTGGCACATGGCCAGGTCTAGTTTGGTAAGTTCTATGGAATAGTCAGAGATTTGAGGAAGGCACCTGTAAGTAGACACTCTTACTAGAAAGTGGGAGATACTAAGGCTACCATATGATGGGAGAATATTAAGCCCAGCATTTAGAACATGATAACTAGCTATACAGATAATGGAACACATATGGTGGGCACAGGTAGTAGGTAAAATGGAACATAGCAACTAGCAAGAGGATGCATTAATAGGGACTATAAAACTTGAATCCATTTAGAAATTGAATTTGATGATTCTAGAATTGACAATTAGGCAGATAATCAGCTGAAATGGAGATCTGCCTTATGGTAATGGGCAAAAAGTCACCAGAATGAATTCAATATGACTCCAGTTCACCATGAAAATATTACATGCATGACAGATTCCTTGCCTTACATGGACAAGAGTACTGGTAAGCTACTAACAGAAGAAATGTCAGGCATAGGAAACAGAAATGGAATCTAGTAAATACAATTAGATTTTGAAGCAGGTCCTAGGTTTGGAGAACAGGATGAATATCCTCTAATTTTAAATAGGGAAAAAAAAAACACAACAAAGCTGGTCAAGCTTTAAGGAATGAGTTGATGTGCAGTCTGAATATTGAGCTGGAATTCCTTGATTTTGTACAGACCAAGATCGAGGTAAAGCATGTTGAGGCCAAAAAGAGACAGGACTTGATGGACTACAGACCAAATGGTTATAAGATGCCCTGAATTTACAAATACAATTGCTTCTAATTAAAAACTAAGTAAATGCAAGTATTTATTGCTGTTGATGGGAATGCGAAGGACAGTCTGTTAGAGAAATGATTTGGCAGTTCCTCAAAATGTTAAATATACAGTTACCATTTAATTTGACAATTCCTCTGTTAGGTATATACCCAAGTGAACTGAGAACAGGTGTTTAAACAAATACTTGTACTTGAATGTTGATAGTAGCATATTCAAAATAGCCAAAAGATGGAAACAACCCAAACATTCATGAAATGATGAGTGACTAAACAAAATGTGGTATATCCATACAATGGGATATTTTTTAGCCATAGAAATGAGGTATTGATGCATGCTATAACATGGATGAACCTCGAAAATGTTATGCTAAGTGAACGAAGCCAGTTACAAAAGGCCACATAATGTATGATTCTATTTACATGACATGCCCAGAATAGGCAGATATATAGAAACAAAGTGGATTAGTGGTTTCCTAGGACATGGTAGTGGATAGTAGGGTTGGGGTCATGAAACAGGTTGGGGAGGAAGGGGTGTGACTTAATGGGTTTAGGGTTTCCTTCTGAGATGTTGAAAATGTAAACTTAGATTGTGGTGATTATTGAACAATTTTGTGAATACACTAAAAACTGTATTGTACACTTTAAATGGGTGAATTTTATGATATCTGAATTATATTTCTTTTTCTAAAAGGTTTTATTTATTTATGAGAGAGAGGGTCTGAATGGGGGGAGGGCAGAGGAAGAGGGACAAGCAGACTCCCGCTGAGCATCGAGTCAGACACGGGGTTCAATCCCAGGACCCTGGGATCACAACCTGAGCCGAAGACAGATGCTTACCAGACCATCCAGGCACCCCTGCGCTATATTTCAATAAATATATACATATATATATATATATTTTGCAATAGAAAAATGCAATTTAAATTATTTGAAGAGTTCCTGTATTCAAAAATGTTACATCAAACCATACACTTATATTTAGGTAACTGCAATTGTTTAAAAAGTGTAGTATCATATGGAATCATTTTTAAAGTAATGTTTTAAGTACACATTTCACATTTTTTTATTATTATGTTATGTTAATCACCATACATTACATCATTAGTTTTTGATGTAGTGTTCCATGATTCATTGTTTGCGTATAACACCCAGTGCTCCATGCAGAACGTGCCCTCTTTAATACCCGTCACCAGGCTAACCCATCCTCCCACCCCCTTCCCCTCTAGAACCCTCAGTTTGTTTTTCAGAGTCCATCGTCTCTCATGGGTCATCTCCCCCTCCGATTTCCCCCCCTTTATTTTCACATTTTGATAAATTTTTCTAGTTCCATAAGACTGAGATATTTAGTGTTTAAATATTTGCATGGTTTATTTGCTGTATTTATATCAAGATTTTCTTTTATTTGTGTGTTTACTTTGATGAGGTGTAGCACTCTTGTGCCATATAAAAATTTCCTTTGCCCTTTTTTCTTATGCAAATATGTTGATTTTGCCCTGAGATACATCCCAAAATGAGTATCAATTGGCATTTTGTTGATTTGTTACCCTATTAGTTCCATGTCTTCTTAAAGGGAAAAGATAATCCAGCCAACCATTGTAGATGAACATCATATTGGAGACCAGGTAATTAGACACTTTTTTCCTATTTAAAATTTCAACATAAGAAAGTATTTCTATAAAAGCTTAAAAACAAACAAACAAGAAACTCAGTAATCCTTCACAAACTTGAGTGAAGCATGCATTATTTTTTACTATGGTACATTAAACACATGATTATGTATAACAGATTTACATCATCATTTTAATAGCACATTGTTTTACTTAGTTAAACTAAATCCTGTTCATTGAAAAATGTGGCAGATTGTCTGGTGACACTTCATTTTTCCTGATTATATTTTTAATAATATTTTATTGATTGCATGGGATATAGTTTCATCTCTGTGATAATAGATCTTATGGCAAGAAATTCTTCATAAATACACTGAAAGTATTGTCTTTGCTAGCTTTGTAAGACCCAATTCTGAGTTTGTTTTTAAAGTTTTAGAAACTTTTTCCTGTAGTTGGAAAATGAATAATAAGAATTTTACACATACTTGGGGGGCAGAGCAAGATGGAGGAGGAGTAGGAGACCTGGATTTCATCTGGTCTCAGGAATTCAGCTGAATAGGAATCAAACCATTCTGAACACCTACGACCTCAACAGGAGATCGAAGAAGAAAGTAGCAACAACTCTCTGAACAGAGAAGTGACAACTTACTGGAAGGTAGGACGTTTGGAGAAGTGAATCCGAGGCGGTATTCGGGAGGATAGACGGTGGGGCAGGGGGCCTCCGTCGGCCGCTTCTGGCAAGTGATAGAGCCACAGAGCACAAAATCAGAACTTTTAGAAGTTGGCTCTGCTGAGGGACCTCGCTCCAGGGGTGAAGCGGGAGTGGAACCCTCGTGGGACAGTGTGGTCTCAGGACCATCGGGGTCACAGAAACACCGGGGGTGCCTGAGTGCAGCAGAGCTCCCAGGTATTGGAGCAGGGAGGCCAGCTGCAGAGACGGAGCTGAGGTGCGGGCTCTCAGCTCAGGGTTGCCATAAACTGTGATCCGCGGCCCAGTTGGGCCACTGCTCCTCCAGCAGGGATGCAACAAGTGGCAGATCCGGGGAGACTCCCCTTCCTCCCTCGGGAGGAGCAGCGTGGGAGCACACTGCAGGGATCTGCTGGGTTTGGAGACTCCACACAGGGTCGGGAGGTAGAGATACAAATGCTCGGTCAAAGGCCGGGTGAGCACGGAGTGTGGCCGGAGACCAGGGAGACAGGAGTGACTGCTTTTCTCTGGGGGCGCACTGAGGAGCGGGGCCCCGACTTCTCAGCTCCTCTAGGTGGATTTTGGGAGGCCACCATTTACACTCTGGTCCTCCAAAGCTGTGCCGGGAGCTTGCAGGGAACAAAATTTCCGGAGAGCAAACCCGAGCAGATTGCTTAGCCCGGACTCACAAGGGCGGGGCAATTCCGCCTCCGGCAAAGACATTTGGGAACCACAGCAACAGGCCCCTCCCCCAGAAGATCAGCACGAACAGCCAGCAAGCCAAGACCAAGTTTACCAATCAAGGAGAACGGGAGAACTCAGCGCTAGGGGAATACTGCACATAGAATTCATGACTTTTTTACCATGATTCATTAGTCTTTCAAAGTTAATTTTTTAACTGGTTTTTTTTGGAATTTTTCTTTTTCCCTTTTTCAACCAAAATCTTATCAATCCCTTTTTTAAAAAAAAAACATTTTTTATTTTTCATTTTTAGAGTCATATTTTATCCCTTCATAGTAGTTACCCTTATTTTTGGCATATATATATGTTGTTCACTCTTTAAAATTTTGAGATACAGTTTCTTCTAACATCAAAATATACCCTAAATCACTAGTGTATGGCTTTGTTCTAGTCTCCTGCCTGCTCACATTCTCTCCCTTTTTTTCTTTTTTTTTTTTTAATCTTCTTTCTTTTTTCAAACAACTTCTTATATTATCAATTCCTTTTATAAAATCTTTTTATAATTTTCATCTTTACAGTCGTCTTCCATCCCTTCATTCTATCAACCCTTCTTTTGTACATACATAAGTCTTTCTTCCTTTAAAATTTTAGGAGGCACTTCCTTCTAACACAGCAAAATACGCCCAAAATCTAGTGTGTGGCACTGATCTATGCACTAACCTGATCATATTTGATCATATTCTGTTTTTTTTTCTGTTTTTGTTTGCTTTTATCTTTTTTTTTCTCTTTCTTTTTTTCTTTCTTTCCCTTTCTTTTCCCCTGGTTTCAGGTCTTTTCTGATTTGTATAGAGTGTATTTGCTGGGGACATTGTTAACCTGTTAGCATTTTGTTCTGTCATTCATCTAGTCTCCTATGGACAAAATGACAAGACGAAAAAAATCACCTGAGCAAAAAGAACAAGAGGTAGTACCTTCTGTCAGGGACCTACTCAATATGGACATTAGTACAATGTCAGACCTCGAGTTCAGAATCATGACTTTAAAGATACTAGCTGGGCTTGAAAAAAACGTGGAAGTTATTAGAGAAACCCTTTCTGGAGAAATAAAAGAACTAAAATCTAACCAAGTCAAAATCAAAAAGGCTATTAATGAGGTGCAATAAAAAATGGGGGCACTAACTGCTAGGATGAATGAGGCAGAAGAGAGAATCAGCGATATAGAAGAGCAAATGATGGAAAATAAAGAGGTTGAGGAAAAGAGAGATAAACAACTACTGGATCATGAGGGCAGAATTTGAGAGATAAGTGATACGATAAGATGAAACAACATTAGAATAATTGGGATCCCCGAAGAAGAAGAAAGAGAGAGAGTGGCAGAAGGTATATTGGAGCAAATTATAGCAGAGAACTTCCCCAATGTGGGGAAGGAAACAGGCATCAAAACCCAGGAGGCACAGAGAACCCCTCTCAAAATCAATAAAAATAGATCAACACCCCGACATCTAATAATAAAACTTACGAGTCTCAGAGAAAAAGAGAAAATCCTGAAAGCAGCTCGGGAGAAGAGATATGTAACCTACAATGTTAGAAACATTAGATTGGCAACAGACCTATCCACAGAGACCTGAGGCCAGAAAGGACTGGCATGATATCTTCAGAGCACTAAACGAGAAAAATATGCAGCCAAGAATACTATATACAAGCTAGGCTGTCATTGAAAATAGAAGGAGAGATAAAAAGCTTCCAGGACAAACAAAAACTAAAGGAATTTGCAAACATGAAACCAGCCCTCCAAGAAATATTGAAAGGGGTCCTCTAAGCAAAGAGAGAGCCTAAAAGCAGCATAGACCAGAAAGGAACACAGACAATATACAGCAGTCACCTTACAGGCAATACAATGGCACTAAGTTCATACCTTTCAATAGTTACCCTGAATGTAAATGGGCTAAATGCCCCAATCAAAAGTCACAGGCTATCAGATTGGATTGAAAAACAAGCCCCATCAATATGTTGTCTGCAAGAGACTCACTTTAGAAACAAAGACACCCCCACATTGAAAGTGAGGGGGTGGAAAACCATTTACCATGCTCATGGACAACAAAAGAAAGCTGGGGTGGCAATCCTTATATCAGACAAATTAGATTTTAAACCAAAGACTGTAATAAGAGATGAAAAAGGACACTATATCCTAGTTAAAGGGTCTATCCAAAAAGAAGATCTAACAGTTGTAAATATCTATGCCCCTAACATGGGAGCAGCCAATTATATAAGGCAATTAATAACAAAAGCAAAGAAACACATTGACAAAAATACAATAATAGTGACGGACTTTAACACACCCCTGACTGAAATGGACAGATCATCTAAGCAAAAGATCAACAAGGAAATAAACACTTTAAATGACACACTGGACCAAATGGACTTCACACACATATTCAGAACATTCCATCCCAAAAGAACGAAATACACATTCTTTCTCTATTGCCAATGGAACATTCTCCAGAATTGATTACATCCTAGGTCACAAATCAGGTCTCAACTGGTACCAAAAGATTGGGATTATTCCCTGCATATTTTCAGACCACAATGCTTTGAAACTAGAACTCAATCACAAGAGGAAAGTCGGAAAGAACTCAAATACATGAAGACTAAAGAGCATCCTACTAAAGAATGAATGGGTCAACCAGGAAATTAAAGAATTAAAAAAATTCATGGAAACCAATGAAAATGAAAACACAACTGTTCAAAATCTTTGGGATACAGCAAAGGCAGTCCTAAGAGGAAAGTATATAGCAATACAAGCCTTTCTCAAGAAATGAGAAAGGTCTCAAATACACAACCTAACGACACCTAAAGGAGCTAGAGAAAGAACAGCAAATAAAGCCTGAACCCAGCAGAAGAAGAGAAATAATAAAGATCAGAGCAGAAATCAATGAACTAGAAACCAAAAGAACAGTAGAACAGATCAACAAAACTAGGAGCTGGTTCTTTGAAAGAATTAATAAGATTGATAAACCCCTGGCCAGACTGATCAAAAAGAAAAGAGAAATGACCCAAATCAACAAAATCATGAATGAAAGAGGAGAGATCACAACCAACACCAAAGAAATACAAACAATTATAAGAACATATTATGAGCAACTCTATGCCAGCAAATTAGATAACCTGGAAGAAATGGGTGCATTCCTAGAGATGTATCAACTACCAAAATTGAACCAGGAAGAAATAGAAAACCTGAACAGACCTATAACCACTAAGGACATTGAAGCAGTCATAAAAATCTCCCAATAAACAAAAGCCCAGGGCCAGATGGCTTCCCAGGGGAATTCTATCAGACTTTTAAAGAAGAATTAAGACCTAGTCTCCTGAAACTGTTCCAAAAAATAGAAATGGAAGGAAAACTTCCAAACTCATTTTATGAGGCCACCATTACCTTGATCCCAAAACCAGACAAAGACCCCATCAAAAAGGAGAATTACAGACCAATATCCTTGATGAACATGGATGCAAAAATTCTCACCAAAATACTAGCCAATAGGATCCAACAGTGTATTAAAAGGATTATTCACCATGACCAAGTGGGATTTATCCCTGGGCTGCAAGGCTGGTTCAACATCTGCAAATCAATCAACGTGATAACAATACATTAACAAAATAAATAACAAGAATCATATGATCCTCTCAATAGATGCAGAAAAAGCATTTGACAAAATACAGCATCCTTTCTTGATCAAAACTCTTCAGAGTATAGGGATAGAGGGTACATACCTCAATATCATAAAAGCCATATATGAAAAACCTACAGCGAATATCATTCTCAATGGGAAAAAGCTGAGAGCTTTTCCCCTAAGGTCAGGAATGTGGAAGGGATGTCCACTATCACCACTGCTATTCAACATACTATTAGAAGTCCTAGCCACAGCAATCAGACAACAAAAATAAATCAAAGACATCCAAATTGGCAAAGAGGAAGTCAAACTCTCACTCTTTGCAGATGATATAATACTGTATGTGGAAAACCCAAAAGACTCCACCCCAAAACCGCTAGAACTCATACAGGAATTCAGTAAGGTAGCAGGATATAAAATCTATGCACAGAAATCAGTGGCATTCCTATACACCAACAAGACGGAAGAGAGACAAATCAAGGAGTCGATCCCATTTACAATTGCACCCAAAACATAAGATACCTAGGAATAAATTTAACCAAAGGGGCAAAGGATCCATACTCAGAAAACTATAAAATACTCATGAAAGAAATTGAGGAAGACACAAAGAAATGGAAAAACGTTCCATGCTCATGAATTGGAAGAACAAACATTGTGAAGATGTCAATGCTACCTAGAGCAATCTACACATTCAATGCAATCCCCATGAAAATACCATCCACTTTTTTTCAAAGAAATGGCACAAATAATCCTAAAATTTGTATGGAACCAGAAGAGACCCAGAATAGCCAGAGGAATATTGAAAAAGAATAGCAAAGCTGCCGGCATCACAATTCTCGACTTCCAGCTCTATTACAAAGCTGTCATCATCCAGACAGTATGGTACTGGCACAAAAACTGACACATAGCTCAATGGAACAGAATAGAGAGCCTAGAAATGGACCCTCAACTCTATAGTCAACTAATCTTTGACAAAGCAGGAAAGAATGTCCAATGGAAAAAAGACAGTCTCTTCCACAAATTGTGTTGGGAAAATTGGACAGCCACATGCAGAAGAATGAAAATGGACCATTTCCTTACACCACACACAAAAATATAGACTCCAAATGGTTGAAAGACCTAAACGTGAGACAGGAGTCCATCAAAATCCTAAAGGAGAACACAGGCAGCAACCTCTTTGACCTCAGCCGCAGCAACTTCTTCCTGGAAACATCGCCAACGGCAAGGAAAGCAAGGGCAAAAATGAACTATTGGGATTTCATCAAGATAAAGAGCTTTTACACAGCAAAAGAAACAGTCAACAAAATCAAAAGACAACTGATAGAATGGGAGAAAATATTTGCAAATGACATATCAGATAAAGAGCTAGTATCCAAAATCTATAAAGAACTTATCAAACTCAACACCCAAAGAACAAATAATCCAATCAAGAAATGGGCAGAAGACATGAACAGATATTTTCCCCAACAAGACATCCAAATGGCCAACGGACACATGAAAAAGTGCTCAACATCGCTCGGCATCAGGGAAATCCAAATCAAAGCCTCAATGAGATACCACCTCACACCAGTCAGAATGGCTAAAATTAACAAGTCAGGAAATGACAGATGTTGGCAGGGATGCAGAGAAAGGGGAACCCTCCTACACTGTTGGTGGGAATGCAAGCTGGTGCAAACCCTCTGGAAAACATTATGGAGGTTCCTCAAACAGTTGAAAATAGAGCTACCATACGATCCAGCAATTGCACTACTGGGTATTTACCACAAAGATACCAATGTAGGGATCCAAAGGGGTACGTGCACCCCAATGTTTATAGCAGTGATGTCCACAATAGCCAAACTGTGGAAAGAGCCAAGATGTCCATCGACAGTTGAATGGATAAAGAAGATGTGATATATATACACAATGGAATATTATGCAGCCATATAAAGGAATGAGATCTTGCCATTTGCAACGAGATGGATGGAATTGGAGGGTGTTATGCTGAGCGAAATAAGTCAATCAGAGAAAGACATGTATCATATGACCTCACTGATATGAGGAATTCTTAATCTCAGGAAACAAACTGAGGGTTGCTGGAGTGGTGGGGGGTGGGAGAGATGGGGTGGCTGGGTTATTGACATTGGGGAGGGTATGTGCTATGGTGAGCGCTGTGAATTGTGGAAGACTGTTGAATCACAGATCTGTATTTCTGAAACAAATAATGCAATATATGTTAAGAAAAAAAAGAAGATGATAGCAGGAGGGGAAGAATGAAGGGGAGTTAGTCGGAGGGGGAGACAAACCATGAGAGACGATGGACTCTGAAAAAAAACTGAGGGTTCTAGAAGGGAGGGCGGTGGGGGGATGGGTTAGCCTGGTGATGGGTATTAAAGGGGGCACATTCTGCGTGGAGCACTTGGTGTTATGCACAAACAATGAATCATGGAACACTACATCAAAAACTAATGATGTAATGTATGGTGATTAACATAACAATAAAAAATTTAAAAAAAGAATTTTACACATACTCAGTAGCAAGAAAAAAAAAGTTGTTAAATTTAGGGGGAATGGCAAATCTACCAAGATTTAGAGTAATCAAATTTATCCCTTTTAATAGTTTATTTTAGTGCTTTATACCATGTTTTAATTCATGATTTGGAACTGCATTGATGACTTTGGAGTAAATCTGCCTTAAAAACAGTGCCCGGTTTCCCTTGGTCTAATTTAGTTATCTTGGTGATGACTAAACTTGTGTTTCTGATCTGAGCTCTGCTTCTCAAGGACCTTTCCTGGATCGATAAAATAATTGGCTTTAAAATTTCAAAATCTTATAAAAATTATATCAATATAATTCTATTATTTTATGAATCATATTAGGTATATTAATTATGATTATATGAATGCCCGTTTTCTAGATTATGGGATCATTATATTACTTATTGATATTTCGTGCTTTCTCTCTCTTTCTCACTCATTAGCATACCTCTTCTGTATTATATTTTCTGTCCTCAATTTTTTGGATACATCTGTCTTAAATATTCATTGCATTTACATTTTAAACTGGGTAGTTAAATTGTGCAGTGGAAACATAATTTTTACTATGGGTCCACATGGCATAGATCCTATGAATAGTGGCTAATATTTATGAAGCTCATTTATTTTTTTAGTTAGCATTTTATGCCAGACAAGAATAATTATATCTTTGAAAATATGGTCTTTCAACTCCCTATATTAAAGCTCAACAATCTATATGGCCTATGGTCAAATCACATGCAGGTTCTTAAAATACCAAACAAATTTACTCCAGCTCCTTTTAATGACTGAGAGTAAATTGCATGCTTTTAATTTCAAGTAGATAATTATGTCATATAGAACATCTTATGTTCACCATCTGCTCTCCTTTCTTTAAAAAAGAAATAATTCCTTGACCTACAACTACATGTTATTATTTTTGTACTTTTCATAGGAAAAACTATATGCAGTCTCAAATTTTTCCTCTCATTTAAAAAAAAAAATATTGCAGTTGAGATTTTGTTCCCACAATTGAAAAGTAGTTTCTATTCTCCAAGTCTTATTAATGTAAGATCCATTGTCCCGATCAAAAATCAACCTTTAATTCTTGAATCAGTCACCAGCATTTAACCCAGATGATTATTTTCTTCTTCTGAATCCCCTTCTCTTGATCCACCCACCTCTCTCCTGCTCCAGCTCCTCAATCAATTTTGCTTTCTCACTTCATGATCACTGTGGTCAGCATAACTCAGGTCTCAATCTCTGACATCCTTTCATCTCTTTGTACTTTATCTCCTTAGAGGATCCCATCAAGTCCCCTGCCATTATATACCATCTTTATGCTGATGACTACAAAATTTATATCTTTAAACTCTGAACTGATGGCTTGACTAAACATCTGATTTATATAGCCAACTACCTAACTCAGTTATCCCTTTGGATGTCCATAAACGCATTTCAAATTTAACATGTTCAAGAACAGACATTTCTTCTTCTTTATCATACCTAATCCTCTAGACTTTTGCCCATATTAGTAAATCACAACATCATTCTTCCACTTGCTTAAGACAAAAACCCAAAGACATACCATCTATCATCATTCTCTCATACACCACATCTAAAACTAGCTGAAAAAGCTATCATGCCTTTATTCATTATACATCTCAAATAAACCACTAAATAGTACCACTATCATCCAAATATGAACTGTTATATATCTTACCTGAATAATTGCAAAAGCAACTGATGTTTCCATTTCCATCTTTAACCTACAAGTCACTATATAATTGAAAGCAATTATATCCAATCATATCAGATTAAGTCACTTTTCCATTGCATGCTGTATGATTACATTCCATCTTATTCAAATACTTAGAACCCAGTATCTTAGTGTGGCCTAAAAGGTGCCACGGAATCCAGCCTACCTAATTCTTCCCTTCTTCAACACCCTATTCTTCTGCTTTAGCCACAAAGGACTTCTTGTTCCACAACCTAGGTTTGGAATTCTTTTCTCCCAGACTCTTGTTTAATTCATTTATCTCAAAAATTATAGGCATTCCTTATAGACCTTGTGTAAAAGAACAAATGGTACTAAGTTGTGATTATTTACCCTTTCTTTCTTTCTTTCTTTCCTTCCTTCTTTCCTTCTTTCTTTCTCTTTCTTTCTTTCTTTCTTTCTTTCTTTCTTTCTTTCTTTCTTTCTTTCTTTCTTTTCTTTCTTTCTTTCTTTCTTTCTTTCTTTCTTTCTTTCTTTCTTTCTTTCTTTTCTTTCTTTCTTCTTTCTTTCTTCTTTCTTTCTCTTTCTTTCTTTCTTTCTTTCTTCTTTCTTTCTTTCTTTCTTCTTTTTCTTTCTTTTCCTTTCTTCTTCTTTCTTTCTTTCTTTCTTTTTTCTTTCTTTTTCTCTCTCTTTCTTTTTTGTCCTATATATCTAACAACACAGCTAAAAAATTACCTAGAATTATTTCAGATTTAAAAGGTCCTTTCCTTTCCCTTCCTTTCCTTTTTCTTTCCTTTCCTTTCTCCTTTCTTTTCCTTTCTCCTTTCCTTTCCTCTCCTCTCCTCTCCTTTCTTTTTTCACTTTTTTCCCAACTAAACTTCTCTTGTGAGGAGCAGTAGAGCTATAGAGTGAGAACAGCATTTGTTGGAGCAGGAAAGAGTATTGATTGCTTAGGGTAAAGGACTTACACTGAATAGTCCAGGCAACTTCTCATGTGAAGAAGCAGAGCTCCCAAGGGTGAGGGCTAATTTAACTTCCTTCCTATCTCAGACAATTGGCATAGGGCATGTTATGAGAGAAGGCACTGAGCAAATATCATGTTGCTCTCTAGGGTAGTGAAAACCTATAGTCTTGCTAAAATCATAGTGTGTGCTGCAAACTGACTTTTCACAACACCAGAGCTCTTTATGAATTTCAAAATGTAACTGAGTTGCATCATTGACACTCTTCATTGTTAAAAGTTTACTTTTATTAGATTCGTTTAAAAAATAGTAATGTACTAGATTATGTTTTGCATGGAGAAATGGAAGTTGATGCTAGCATTTCAAATATCAAGGCCTACAGAGAATAAGTACATGGAGGAGGACTGAAAGAAGGGTCATATTAGGCTCATTTAACAGTATTCCATTGAAGCATGTCTACTTTCCTTCAGGGCATGCTTATAAAGATGGTCCCTGCTGAGTTTAGGTCTACACATCACTTGTTATATCTAGAGGGAGAGACAGTTAATGATTTTACATGCCCCTTGCTGTGCACAGAATCATATGTCTTCTCAATCAAATGATACAGATAATTAGTAATTCTAATAAAGACTCAAGCTTGACAAATTTTACAGAATTGATTTTAATTTGTTTGCAGCATATTTAAAATTCCTAAAGTTTTAAGGCAGACTTTATCAGTACAAAGTTTAATAAAGAACACACTTGACCTTGTTGTTGTAAAATAGATATTAGTAAATTGATCCAGGAGCTAATGTCTAACTCTCATCTTTGGAATCAGATTTTAGATCTTTAACAGAGTTGAAATTTTTGTTTTCTAGTTTTCTCACCTATGATATGGAAGTATTTTGTTAACAGAATAAAGATTAATAATTAATATAGCAAAAATACAAAAAATGAAGAAAATACTACTTTTGAAGCTATTTTATTATATCCTAAAAACTCATTGTTTTATTTTGTAAAGTGGGATAAATGACAACTATGAAGAATCAAGTTTAATTAGTTTTTATTAATGTATTTCTTGGGAAAAAGAGTACAGATATAACTTTATCGAAAATAATCGCTAAATCACTTAGAATGTAGGATAAATTTTTATGAAGATACAGCATACAAATTCAAATTTGTCAGGCTAGCATTCTTTTATTTCATGAACTGTGAGAGTGTTTTTTTGTTTTATTTTGTTTTCCAATGAATGGTGGAGGATTTCAGATCAAGTAAATTACAGAAACATAAAGCATTGCCTCAGATAATTCAGTATCAATAAGGATTTTAAGCATCTAAGAATCCCTGTAACATTTCTGTGGGTTTACCTTTGTTTGAATCAGAATTTCCAAAACTTATTTCATTACAGCATATATTCATCTATTTATATTATGTACAACACCTCTTTAGCAGGACATAGTTTGGCAAACAGGTAAAAATATTGCTTCTTTGATTTCTTTTAAATAGAATAGTATGGTAATTATTATTGAAAACTTTTACTTTCTTTTATCATGATGAGAGAAAATGGGAGCATAATTGTTCTAGATATTTTATCACCTTTTTAACACAAGAAAGAAAGATTTGCTTCATTATTTTCCATGTACTCTGTGGATTATTTTTGTTTCTTATTTCTGTTGAGTTGTTTCATTCTTACCTATGATTTTTGCAGTAAAATACAACATGGTAAAAATTAGAAGCACACTATAAAATGACTATACCACTAAATTTGTATTTTTATACTATCCTGGATTATTCCTCTGAAAATTCACATCTCTTATTTTGCATTTGCCAGTTAACCATTGTATATATTGAATTCTCAAAATGTAAGTTTTTTTAATTGTTCTTTCATTGTTTATTTGTTGATACACTATGAAGAAGCTGTCCAAACTATTCTAGAGGGAGAAAAATGGATGATAAAGGAATAAACATACTTATCCTCTCTTCCAAAGAAATGGAACAGGATATTTTCAATATAATTATCAAACACATTTGTGATGTTAAACCCTGGGGCTTCATTCCATGATCATTAACTCTTCTGGTCATATGACCATTATACATGATTTTTAAAAAGAAGATTTAGGGCTTTCAATGATAAGGGATAGTGAAACATGTATAGGAATCAAAAGTAAAAGTGATAGAGAGTGGAAGGTAACCCCAAATCTAGGACTTTCCCATAGCAGTTCAGCAGTCAGGAAAAGGCCAATTTAGCATAAGAAAGAGCCTATGCAACTAATGAATCCTTGAACACTACATCAAAAACTAATGATGGGCTGGTATCCAAGATCTATAAAGAACTTCTCAAACTCCACCCAAAAAACAAATAAGTCAAAAAATGGGCAGAAGACATGAACAGACACTTCTCTAAAGAAGACATACAAATGGCTAACAGACACATGAAAACATGCTCATCATCATCAGCCATCAGGGAAATTCAAATCAAAACCACATTGAGATACCACCTTACACCAGTTAGAATGGCAAAAGTTGACAAGGCAAGAAACAACAAACATTGGAGAGGTTGTGGAGAAAGGGGAACCCCCTTACACTGTTGGTGGGAATGCAAGTTGGTACAGCCACTTTCAGGGTGGAGGTGCCTGAAAATTAAAAGTAGAGCCACCCTATGACCCAGCAATTGCACTCCTGGGTATTTACCCCAAAGACACAGATGTAGTGAAAAGAAGAGCCATATGCATCCCAATGTTCATTCCAGCAATGTCTGCAACAGCCAAACTGTGGAATGAGCTGAGATGCCCTTCAACAGATGAATGGATAAAGAAGATGTGGTCCATATATACAATGGAATATTACTCAGCCATCAGAAAGGATGAGTACCTAACTTTTATATCAACATAGATGGGACTGGAGGAGATTATGCTAAGTGAAATAAGTCAAGTAGAGAAAGTCAATTATCATATGGTTTCACCTATTTGTGGAACATAAGGAACAGCATGGAGGACATTAGGAGAAGGAAGGGAAAAATGAAAGGGGGGAATCAGAGGGAGAGATGAACCATGAGAGACTATGGACTCTGAGAAACAAACTGAGGGTGTTAGAAGGGAGGGGGTTGGGGGCATGGGTTAGCCTGGTGTTAGGTATTAAGGCGGGCACGTACTGCATGGAGCACTGGGTGTTATACGAAAACAATGAAGCATGGAACACTACATCAAAAGCTAGTGATGTAATGTATGGTGATTAACATAACATAATAAAATAAATTTTCAAAAAAACTAAAAAAAACGAATGATGTACTATATGCTGGCTAATTAAACATAATAATAATTAAAATAAATAATTAATTAAAATTAAAAAAAGAAAGAGCATATGAGGTAGTATTCTTTTTTTTTTAAAGGTTTTATTTATTTATTTATTTGAGAGAGAGAATGAGAGAGAGCATGAGAGGCAGAGGGTCAGAGGGAGAAGCAGACTCCCTGCTGAAGAGGGAGGCCAATGTGGGACTCGATCCCGGGACTCCAGGATCATGACCTGAGCCGAAGGCAGTCGCTTAACCAACTGAGACACCCAGGCACCCCAGCTTATTATTCTTGCACTCAGACCTCCAGAGTACTCCAGGATATTTGTATCATTACCTATTGGAATGTGCAGAAACTTATATCTGTAATTTGATGTCATCCTATGGCATATTTGTGCATCCTGAGCTAAACAGAACAGTGACACTATCATCATTTGATATTTTCAAGATTTAGAGCTCAGCTCCACACATTTTTAGATTGATGTAATTTTATTACTGTGTGAAAGAAATTATAATTCATGCATGCTTTATTTCTCTGATATTTTAATTTTGTACACCTTTGTTTAAATTACTTTATTATTACCTTTTCTGAATGACAAGGTTAAAAGTTTAGAGAATCTTTTGTGCTCTAAAGAGAAATAGATAACACAAGTATAACTGCTTCAGATTGTTTACATTTCAATAACTCAGTACTGAATTTTAAGTTAAAAATAAACAAAAGTTGTCAGAATTAGCCAGTTATGTCAGGACATACAGACCCATGGAAGCATCCACCTGCAAATGCATACTCTTGAGTTCTAACAAAATGAACAAACATTTGGACACTTTTCTAGATTTCCTGGTTAACTAAACATAGTTTTTAATTAAAATGAGAGGAAATAATGAGGAAAAAAAAGAAAGGCAAAATCATGTAACGCCGTTAACAATAAAAGAATTGACAAAGGATGGTTTTAGTTAACAACTTGAAATGCAAATTAGCATTGAGTAGCAAACAGGAACTGAGAGTAAATGCTGAGAAACAGCATAGTGTACTGGAAAACAAACAAATAATAATAGATGTTGGTGGCAATCACAGAAAAACAAAGTGATTAATACACTAAGATATAATGAAAAGGGAAAAATGGAATGAAGCGAAGAAAGATTATTCTTTATTTTTTGATTATTTTAAAACTCACATCTTATGATTATTGCTTCAGAACTTTCTCTTGTCCTTCTTAACCCAGAATTAGTCATAGCCTTTCTCTAATGTCTTTTATGATGAAAATGGAAATGGTTTTGTAATGCTTTACTATAAAAGTAATACTTTATAATTGCTTAAGAAAATCTCCAAACTCTATTTCCAAAGATAAAAATAAAAATCTCTCTTCATACCACCATTTAGAGAAAATTGCTATTAGTATTTAAAGTAGATCTACTAACTTCTCTAATTACCTTTAATTTGCATAGTTATATGTTTTTGTACAGATATCAATTTTAAATCTATACGTTTAAAATAGTATTAATATAGGGTATTATGCTGAGCGAAATAAGTCAATCAGAGAAAGACATGTATCATATGACCTCACTGATATGAGGAATTCTTAATCTCAGGAAACAAACTGAGGGTTGCTGGAGTGGTGGGGGGTGGGAGGGATGGGGTGGCTGGGTGATAAACACTGGGGAGGGTATGTGCTATGGTGAGCGCTGTGAATTGTGTAAGATGGTTGAATCACAGACCTGTACCTCTGAAACAAATAATACATTATATGTTAAAAAAAAAAAGAATAAGATAGCAAGAGGGGAAGAATTAAGGGGGGAAATCGGAGGGGGAGGTGAACCATGAGAGACTATGGACTCTGAGAAACAAACTGAGGGTTCAAGAGGGGAGGGGGGTGGGGGGATGGGTTAGCCTGGTGATGGGTATTAAAGAGGGCATGTACTGCATGGAGCACTGGGTGTTATATGCAAACAATGAATCATGGAACACTACATCAAAAACTAATGATGTAATGTATGGTGATTAAGATAACATAATAATAAAAAAATAAAATAGGAATAATATATATTGTATAGTCCTTTTTCCAGTGAAATTTGCCTCATCTATTTTACATATCAAATCAAAATGCTCTATGTCATTTCTCCATTTTATGGATATAAATATATTTAATCCATTGTGGTTACATTAAAAATTTCTGCTTCTATAAACAATGTTGCAATTAATATATCGTATGAACATGTCAGATAGTTATTAAACTCTTCCTTTGTGATGAATTCTTAGAACTAGAATTCTCAATGATTAGGCATATTTTACATAACTTTATGCATATTTACCAAGCTCCTTCCACAAATTTTATGCCACATTCTCTCTTTCAGTCTGTTGGATTACCTGTTTCTCGATTACCTCAACAATGGAAGTTTTCATATATATATATTTAAAATCTGTTATCTTTCATGATTTTTTCTCAATGTTTTATAAGAATTTTGTATATGATAGACATAAGTCTTCTCTTTACCACTTAGATTACAAATATTTTTTTCTTATTTTCTGCTTTTGTTTTATTATTGTTTTCTGTCCTTTCATTTCAATTAATTTTTTATTCTGTTCAGAAGCTGTTTAACTTTTACATCATTAAATTATCATCCAACTCTTTTATGATAATTGTTTTGGTATTATGCTTAGGATGGCTTTCCTGAATTCCTAAATTAGACACATGATCAGAAGCCATAAAGACTGATATGAAACAAAACACTTTTTTTATATAACACAGGATATCATGAACGAAGAAAATGTGATAGGGACATTTTTAGCAATATGTGTAAGAAATGATGAGTAACTATAATGTGAGATCTTAAAAATCTTTGAAAAAACAAGTAATACAAAACATTTTTCTAAAAATGGTAAGATTATTGCCAGATAAATTGCACGTCAAAACCACAAATGTGTGTGTGTGTGTATACACACACACACACAGTAGGCTGTGCTAACTTTTACTAATATGTCATTATTTATTCATCAGATTATGGAAAATAAAAAAATATATTGGTTACATTCAGTGTTGGCAAAAAAACATTTGAAAAGGAATTTGCTTTTATTTATGTAAGTTTAAAGAATATGTTCCACATGCAATGGAAATATCCAGAAACAGTCCTGGTTCTAGTCAAAGAGAGATCCAGGGAACACACTGTCATTTTCTATGTTTTGAATACCTTATTATTTGTGTTGGTTCTTGGTTGACTTTCACTAATTAGTGGTAACATAGCTGCCATTAACTTCAGGGTGTTTTCAGTCCAGCAGAAATATATATCTTTTCGGTAACAATAAAAGAAAATTCTTTGATTTGTGTTACACTGTACAAATCAGATCACTTGCTCATGCCTAAACTGGATGCTATGCCCAGGAAGATTCCATAACCTATTTCCTCAATTGACTATACCTGGGGCTAGGGCTGGAGTTGACACATCCAATCCATTTGGACTGAGGTAATGGCTCAGAAATATGGGTTCTCCTAAAAGAATGGGAGAAATAGATGCTGTAAGACCAATGATTTAATGATTTGTACTATTAGGTGAGAGCAATACAATTCATAGGAAGATAGAAATTAAATACAAATATATATATATTTATAAAAAGTAAATAGTAAGCAAAGATTTCCTTAAAATATACACATGTGAAAGCAGATATAAAAAGTACTTAAGTGATGCAAACAATGAATCATGGAACACTACATCAAAAACTAATGATGTAATGTATGGTGATTAACATAACATAATAAAGTACTTAAGTGTACATACAACTGTCAATATTGGTTATCTTTGATGAAGGGCTGGAATTTGAATGAGGTCTTTTTTATTAATAGATTTCTGAATGTGTAAACTTTTATAATACTGGTTAGTAGGTAATGTTTATTGAGATTTTACTATATCTCCAAATCTGTTAACTTGCATTACATGTATAATTTCATTTAGTTATGACAAACATTTCAAGAGGTAAGTGTTATTTTTATAATGACTTCCAGATGAGAAAAATGAATAACAGAGACTTAGTAATTGCTCAAAATGTCACTCCAGAGTCTTTATTTTTTAACTACATGGTTATATATATATATATATATATATATAAACATATAAGTAATCATATGTTAATACATATATATATAAAAGTCAGTACATTATTTTGAATCACATTGCTATATATTATACTATATTATTATGAATTATATACATATATACAAAAATAATAAAATATATTTCATTTGATATTACAAATATTATCATTTCCATATTCATATATTAAAATAGTGACCTACGTATCATCAAGGACTTCTAAAACTTGTAAAGTTTCATTTAAAATTTTAATTCACACACTGGGTGTTATACACTACTGATAAATTGTTGAACACTACATCTGAGACTAATGATGTACTATATGTTGGCTAATTGAATTTAAACAAAAAGAATTTAATTCACATAGAAATGATGTATAAAATATTAATATAGCCTTATTATTTTCCAAATTGTTAGTTAAGTTGTCCCAAGAGAGTTTATTCAATAATTCTATATTCCCATTAATACAATAACCACTTTATTATTATAATAAAAAATTTAAATATAAGAATCTGTGAAATATATATTCTGCTCCATTAGTCTATGCATTATGAACCCAGAATTATTTACATTTTTTAAGATTTTATTTATTTGACACAGAGAGAGAGAGTGAGCACAAACAGGGGGAGCAGCAGAGGGAGAGGGAGAAGCAGATCCCCGCTGGGCAAGGAGTCCAATGTTGGACTCGATCCCAGGCCCCTGAGATCATGACCTGAGCTGGAGGCAGATGCTTAAGTGACTGAGCCACCCAGGTGTTCCAGAACTATTTACATTTTTAACAGATTTTTCTAGAATCAAATTTATGTAAATCCATGTGATAGAAGAAGTGTAAAGCCCAAAACTTCCCAAACCCATCAATACTCCATTTTGATAGAATTATATTTATACATTTTAAGAATTTTTTTATAATATTGACTGCTTATGTCTCTGAAAATGGTCTTTCTCTCCCTTTTTAAAATTGCTCCTTTTCTGGCTTTTAATTTTCATAATTTTCTTCACACAGTATTTCTTATCATAGTATTAATATCCCAAGGCATTTTATATTTTTTAAAGCTACTGTGAATGCAACATAATTTAAACTACTCATTTCTAAGTGGTTATTACTGAAATATAGGATAGCTAGTGATATTTTGGTCTTTTTGTAATATTAATTCTCTGTGTATTATATTTTTAAATGTTATTGAAATATATTTCACTTAACATAGTTACTTCAACTTAAAGTGGTTTTTAGCTTACTCACATATATAACCATCACCACCATCTAATTTTATGTATCTAGCTTCTTTCACTTAAAATGTTGTCAAGGTCCAGAGGTGCCTGGGTGCCTCAGTTGGATTCAGCTCAGGTCATGATCTCAGGGCTGTGAGATGGAGCCCAATCTCGGGCTCCATGCTGGGCGTGGAGCCTAATTGTCCCTCTCCCTTCCTTGCCCACACTTGTGCTCTCCCTCTCTCTTTCTCTGTCTCTAAAATACATACATACATACATACATAAAATGTTTAAAAAAATGTTTTCAAGGTTCATCCATGTCATAGCATGGATCATTACTTCATTATTTCTTGATGAATAATATTTCATTGTATGGATATACAATATTTTGTTTATGTACTCTTCAGGTAATGAATATTTGAGTTGTTTCTACTTTTTGGTTATTATAAAGTTAGAGAAGGCTAGAGTTGGGTATTGTATTAACTGTGTCTTCTGTTTTCTGTAGTTTCATGTTTTGATATTTGGGGTTTTGCTGACACTAGAGGGACTATCCTTTCCAGTTTAGCTAATTTCTAGAGATAATGAATAATTTTCAAATGAGCATGTTTTTCAAAGAAAAAGTAATGGTCTAATACCCTAGTCACCTATTTTCACCGTCTAGTTTTTTCACCACATTATCCCCAAAAATAATATTTAGCAAAAATTTATACATTTTCATGTTCAAAAATTTAATTATATTTAACATGGAATAATTTTTTTTATTATATAACCCAATTTCTCCCTTGGCCTAATATTAGATGAAAAAATCAAGTTAGAGCTTTAGTGATTTGTTTTTGTTCAAATAATGTTTACAAATTTGGGGACAAGGAGGTGGACTTTAAAAATTTTTAAATAACATTTGGATGTATAAATTTTAGGACTTGACAGGGCATAAATATAACTGAGTTTCTCTTCTTCCTAAAATGGTTCTATGAATAATGAGATTGGTATTTGTGGTTCTCTCATGGCCAGAGGGTTATAAAAATGGGCCACAGTGATTCAGATAGATTTAATCTTTTGACCAGGCTCAATTAGACCACACACATATGAATATTTCCAATGTTAGAAGTTATTGACATTCTTATGAATTACTGTGTTGACTACCCATTAATGTGATAGCTATAATAGGCCATTCTAAAACACCCGTTGAACTTTCATTTAGTCTGATTGAAATTGAGATTATAGTTAAGATCTGTTGACTTGTTCTCAGTATAACATCTATTTCAATGGTTTTCTTTAATATATCAAAGCAAAATCTTAATGTAATACTTGTGTAATAAAGAATTGGGCTGGTCTTTGTCCCCACTTCCTGGGATGGAACCTCTAAAACCTAGGCATTGCCCCATTTTGGGGGAGTGTGTTTGTTATTCCTGATGGTCCTCCAAGACCACACCTGAGTTTACGCTAATGAGGTGACTCAGGTGGACACTTTAATTGCTTTAGGTTTGAGGCTAGTCATACCAGAAGGGCCAGCCATATGATTAGAGGGATGGGGTTATGTGTCACAAAACCTCAGACCAATTCTGTGGGAAGATATGAGGGCTGGAGGTTCAGTTCAATCACAGTTCAATCACATGATTCAATGAATTATGTCTACATAATAAAACCCAGTAAAAACTGTGGACACTCAAAGGTTGGGTATACTTCCTGGTTAGTTATACACATTAATATGCCAAGAAGGTGACTCATCCTGACTCCAAAGAGAATGAATATGAGAGTTCTCATTTGGGATCCTCTTAGATCTTGCCCTATGGGTCTTTTGACTTGTCCTGATTTTTAGCTTTGCAACAAAACAGTAATCATAGGTATAGTACTTTCATGAGTTCTGTGATTTGTTCTGGTGAATCATCAACCCTGAAGGGATAGTTAGAAAACCAAATTTGTAGTGAGTTAGTCAGAAATCTGTGTGGCTAGGAAACTTCCAAATTTGCGGCTGGTATCTGATCTTAGGGCAGTCTTGTGCCCTTACCCTGGGAAGTTTTACCTAACTCCTGATAGTTAGCAATCAGAATTGGATTACAGTAATATAAAATATTTTGATTATAATATGAACTACTTCATAAGAATAAACTACTTAAAGTTTCTGCAGCCATAAGAACAAAATACTGAACAATCTGTAATAACAGGATGATTTAGTCTTTAAATTGAATAACTCAGGGTACCTGGGTGGCTCAGTTGGTTAAGTGACTGCCTTCGGCTCAGGTCATGATCCTGGAGTCCTGGGATCGAGTCCTACATTGGGCTTCCTGCTCAGCGGGGGGGTCTGCTTCTCCCTCTGACCCTCTGACCCTCTTCCATCTCATGCTCTCTGTCTCTCATTCTCTCTCTCAAATAAATAAATAAAATCTTAAAAAAATAAAATAGAATAACTCAGTGATAAAGACACTATGAACAAAACATTTTATCCATTTTGAATAAACTTTATTTTATAAACTATTATTTTACAATATTTGAATAAAATATTAACAGATGTCATATTGAAATAGGCATAAAGAGCATTTCAAGCATCATACAATTTTCAAATAAAATTAATCAAAGCAAGAAAGTGTCCTGAAAATCTCTAAGGAAAACCAAGCAAGAGAAATATGGCAACAAAAATAGCTGTTAAGAGTATTAATAAAATACACAAAACTCTATTGAGCCATGATGTCTGATATCTTTATGCATATATATACATATACGTATATATATATTGTGTTCTGGTGTTAAAAAGGTAAAACTCACAGGTAAAATAGTGTTAGTGATGGCATTCTGCAGTCTATCAATTTCATAATGTCCCCATGTGCCTTATTATTGGAAATATAAGATAGGGTTTCAAGAACAAAAATAACCAAAGAACAATAAACATAAAAAAAAAAACAAACACAAAGAATGCTTCCCTTAGCCTGTTGTAGTCTAATTGGCTATACCTTCAAGGACAAGTGGTTTTTCTGCAGATTGCTTTGATAAATATCTAGCATGCCTCTTGAATTGGGGAGTAAATTTTTGATTGCCTCTTTTCTCATACATGTATAATGGTTCACGTGAATAGATAAACATTTATATATTAGAAAGAAAGATGGATAATGGATATAAGCATATCTGACTTTTTTTTCAATTTATTTTTTCAACTTAATTTTTCAATAAACTTTTTTAGATAATATGTGTCAGGAACTGTGTAAAATGTTAGAAACACAGAAATACACCTTAAGGAAACTTCTGCCCAGGGCTAGAGATAGAAGCGAAAAAAAATAAGTGCAGTAATATTGGCAAGTACCACTTAAGATAGATTAGTAAAGAGGAAAGAATTTGTTTTAGTTTCAAGCAAATATTTGTCTCAGTTTTCACTATATTTGGAAAAAATAAACTAAGACTGCCATGTGTTTATTTGTGAATGTATGTAAGAAGACATAAATTTCAGGTTGTTATATACATATTTTTTCTTTTTTTGAATTAAGAAACTGTATGGCAATTATGCAGCTCAAGTTTTTAAAGTAAATTCTATTATTACTTTTTGCTTTGAATTTCTCTAGAAATATACACTTTAGAGTGTACTCAACAGAAATGACAGTGAGATAGTAATATTTAGGTTGAATTTTAGTGATTAGCAAACCTTATTTGGATAATACGTGGATGGCATTTAAAGCAGAGCAAAAGTAGGGTAGTACTTAAGCCAGAGTTAAAGATAAAACAATATGATTTCAATAATGAAAGTGTTCATTGTGTTTAGGGAATGGTGTGGTTAAAGCATAGTATATATAAAGAGATTATTTGGATATAGGTTTCAAGACAAGGATAACATCCCTTCTGGGTTCTCAAAAATAGTATATTTTAATAATTGTATTCTTCACATCATTTTTTTTGGTTTTCACATCATTTAATAAGAATGTATTCACCCGGGGGGCCTGGGTGGCTCAGTCGTTAAGTGTCTGCCTTCAGCTCAGGTCATAGTCCCAGGGTCCTGGGATCGAGCACCGCATCAGGCTCCCTGCTCTGCAGGAAGCCTGCTTCTCCCTCTCCCATTCCCCCTGCTTGTGTTCCTCTCTAACTGTGTCTCTGTCAAATAAATAAATAAAACCTTAAAAAAAAAAAAAAAGAAGAAGAAGAAGAATGTATTCACTCACCAATCTCCTAATTCCTTTAAACAGGCAGTTTCCCCTTTATATCTGTGAAATCATAGTCACTTTAACCCTTATGTGTTCTCCAACATGGGCTAGCAAACCACAGCCATTGAAACAAACCTAACTCAGGAAAAGAAAGTTTTATTGAAACACAGCTTGGGGCGCCTGGGTGGCTCAGTCGTTAAGCGTCTGCCTTCGGCTCAGGTCATGATCCCAGGGTCCTGGGATCGAGCCCCACATAGGGCTCCTTGCTGGGCGGGAAGCCTGCTTCTCCCTCTGCCACTCTCCCTGCTTGTGTTCCTTCTCTCACTGTGTCTCTCTCTGTCAAATAAATAAATAAAATCTTTAAAAGAAAAATAAAAAATAAATTAAAAAAAAGAAAAGAAACACAGCTTGGGGCATCTGGGTGGCTCAGTCAGTTAAGCATCCGACTCTTGGTTTTGGATTAGGCCAAGGGCTCATGGTCATGAGATCAAGGCCCACATGGAGCCCTGACTGTGGCTCGGCACTCAGTGGGGAGTCTGCCTCAAGAGTCTTTCCCCCCACCCCTCCTCCAACTTGCATGCACCCACGTGCTCTTTAAAATAAATAAATAAATCTTAGAAAAAAAAAAAACAGCTATACCCATTTCCTTTGCCTACAAAGCTTTGGCACCTATAAATGCAGAGCTGAGTGTTTAAATAGAGACTTTATTACTCAAAAGCCTAAAATATCTATTATCTTGTCATTTACATGAAAAAAATTGCTCAACCCCTGTTCTATAAAATACAGAACCATGGCACCCAGTAGATAACCCGGCATATACTAAGTGTTCAACAAATGCTAGCTCCACTTCTGCCTTCTTTTCTTCCAGAAAAAAATTCTCATTGTTCTTTTGAAAATGTTTACTTCAAAAGGTAATGAAACATCATGCTGTGCATGACAGAGATACAATAAACTTCTCCAATAAAAGTATTAGTGTTTATTTTTGCTCCCACAAGCAAATTGTGTCTTTAAATGTGTTTTTCCTCTGGATAGCTTCCAGAAACAGAGGAAAATATATTCTCAACCTTACATATATTGCACAGTCTAGAAGTGTTAAATGACAGACCAACAGATAAGTCTAGAGTTAATTTTATTTAGAATTCTTAATAAAGAGGTAGTTGTAATGAATTTGTTTTTTTTAACCACTACTCATAATCATACATTCATTTGACTTGTTCTTATTCTGGCCAAAATGCAACATCAATGAAATTACTTGCAAAATAAAGATAACTTATCTCAAATTATAATGAAGATCCAAAAGAGAAAATATGGGAGAAAAGTTTCTGGCTAAATGAAAATAGGGGTACCAGAACAAACTTGGAGAATACCAGAATACCAGAACAAACTTGGAAAACACAGAAGGCAAGGTTTGTTGAAGGAAGGAAATCATATTCTTGGGATATTCTCAAACGTAAAGAATATAAATATTAACTTTCCAAGCACTGCAACAAGTTATGAAAAATGTATAGTCCAAAGATTAAGCTGCTCTTCAAAACTGCTTGTATACTCATTTCAGTCTTTTCCTTGATTTTCTCTTATTTACTCCTTTCATCAACTATATTTGCCCAACAAATACAGTGTATTTGTACTTTTTCTTTACTATGTCCAGACTTACTTCCTCTATACTCTTGTGGTTACATTACATAGACTTAACAGTCCATCAGATAGTGAGGTTAGCAGAAAATTTACTACTTTATGTGCCAGGTATATTGAAACTTAGAAAAATATATATGTAACACACATATATATTTAAATTTAGTGAAGTCAGCCTTAATAGAAATCATAAAAAACGTGTTGTTTACTTTGAAAGGAGAACAAATTATGGTATGATATTTAGGATTTTAGTATCATAGCCACTTTCTCTTAATTCCCGTTGGTTTTTAAAATTACTTATTTTGGGGCACCTGGATGGCTCAGTAGGTTAAACATCTGACTTTGGCTTATGTCATGATCTTAGGGTCCTGAGATTGAGCCTGTGTCAGGCTCCCCACTTAGTGGGGAGTCTGCTTTTCCCTCTGCCTCTTCCTCTGCCCCTCCCCCTGCTTGTGCTCTCTTTGTCTTTCTCTCAAATAAATAAATAAAATCTTAAAAAAAATAAAATAAAGGTGTGCCTGGGTGGCTCAGTCGGTTAAGTGTTTACCTTTGGCTCAGGTCATGATCTCCCAGTCCTGGGATAGAGCCCTGCTTTGGGCTTCTTGCTCAGAGAGGAATTTGCTTCTCTCTCCCTCTGACCCTCCCCCCACTTATTCTCTCTCTCAAATAAATAAAATCTTTAAAAAAATAAATAAAATTACGTATTTTACATTGCCATTAAATCTAAATAGCTTCTGAATTCAGCAGCACTCTTTTATTTCACTAAATGTTAAAGTGGAAATGATCCACTTACTTTAGTTGCTTCAGACTATTTTTTTTTTAAGGTTTTATTTATTTGACGGAGAGAAAGATAGCCAGAGAGGGAACACAAGCAGGGGGAGTGGGAGAGGGAGAATCAGGCTTCCCGCGGAGCAGGGAGCCTGATGCAGGGCTCATCCCAGGACCCTGGGATCATGACCTGAGCTGAAGGCAGACGCTTAATGACTGAGCCACCCAGGCACCCCTGCTTTAGACTATTTAGATATGACTCATGGAGAACGATTGTGTTAGAATGAAATGAAAGATTTTTAGTTAATCACAATCAAGTCTGACTAATCCATGCGTAATTTATCTGTTTCTCAGAGCGGCTGAAGAAAATGAAGTTGTGATCAAACCAGAAGGAGGAACTAGTGAACTAACAATACTGTTGATATTATCTAAGGAAGAATTTCAAATTAATTAGCATGTCTACAGTTCGCCACTAAATCTTATTTCTAGCACCATGTGTACTATGAAGGGTCAGATGACCTGAAAGTGTAAAGACAATTGTTTGTGTTTCTGTTTCCCTGCAATGTTTGAAGTACTAAAGATGTCCCAATACTTAACCCTATCTTTTCCTATAACACTCATTTACTACATGTTGAAATGCTTTGTACATTGTAAATATCAAGGTATTAAAATTATAAAAATGAAATGAGCCTATGAAGCTAAACAATCAGAGAATACAGAATTCCAACAATTAATGCAAATACTATATTGCATTTAAAAATTTACTTGCCTCAGAAATAGTTTAGGCCTTCAGATATCACAACCTAGGATTTTAAATTCATAATTATTTGAATTAATGTTATTCAAAATAATCTAAATAATATTGTGATTTTCTTGTTTTACTATGTTTTGCCCACCTATTGTAAACATTTTCAAATGCAGAGAAAAGTTGATATTTTCAATGCATATGTTTATGTAATTTACCTATATCATTTTTAGTCATATATACTTTAGCGCTCTGTCTCTTGTTTTGCTATACTATTTCAAATTTTAAATTGCTGAGGGTCACCTACTGGTTCAGTTGGTTAAGCATCTGCCTTCAGCTCAGGGCATGATCCTGGGGTCCCGGGATCGAGCTCTGTGTCAGGCTCCCTGCTTAGCGGGGAGCCTGCTTCTCCCTCTCCCACTCCCCCTGCTTGTGCTTGTGCATTCTCTCTCTCTCTCTCTGAGGAATAAATAAATAAATAAAATCTTAAAAAAATAAATAAATACAAGATTTCTGCTGAAATATTTAGGGATAAATTAGCATGAACTCAGCAACTATATTTTTTTTTTTTAGACTTTATTCATTTATTGGACAGAGGGAGAGAGAGAGCACAAGCAGGAGGAGTAGCAGACAGAGGGAGAATCAGGCTCCCCAGTGAGGAGGGAGCCCAATGTGGGACTCAGTCCCAGAACCCTGGGATCATGACCTGAGCCAATGGCAGAGGCTTAACTGACTGAGCCATCCAGGTGTCCCAACTTGTATTGTTTTTTTAATTTTACATACAATTAAAATAATGCGATCCTCATTTACTTAGGAGAGGTTGAGACAAAGTTTGTTTAAGTGACTTATTTACCCATAGTAAAATGTCAGAAAGACATTTTGAATTGAGAACTAATTTCCCTTCAAATCTATTCCCTGATATGTCAATCCTGATCTAAATCCTACAATCCTTTCAAAATAAAGCTTCTTGTCTGAAACTTGGGCCAGTTGAGAAGAGACTTCTATTGCTGTTAGTCTTTTGGGTTGCTTGGTTAATTTGTCAATATATCTAAACATGGCATATGATGCTTTTCAAATATAAAAGAATATCCTCCATTGTGGCAAGATCAAGGTATAGAAAATTTTTTAAAATATTTTTGAGGGAGCAATCCCAAAGTGTACAGGAGTCCTTCCTCCTTAGATGTTTTACTGAGGGACAAACCCCTGCATGTTATGGGAGCTATCTCTCACCCTTGAAGTAATATTGGTTATCTATTAATTTCTGATTTCCTATTTTATCAATATATTTAATTTATAGGTCAATGTGAAGGTTTATGAAATAAGGAAATGATTAAAACACTTACAGTCCAAATTATGGCACAGGATTTAAGAATTTACTTAATTTGAAGTAAAAAATGGGAAATATGTACTAATGTCCCTGACAGATGAAAACTATTTCTATAATCATTTTTATTTAATGAGGTAGAGAAAATAAAGGCCTTTCTTGAGCAACAGCTGGATACCAGGTGCCTTTATTACCCCAGATCTGGTACTAATATATAGTATTCTGAGTTTTCCTAGTTGCAAGCAATAAAAACTGATTGTTAATTAGTTAAATGGAAAGTAAATGTATTAGTCATGGAAATACTGGGATGATTGAAGAACTGGGCTGTAGAAACAGAAACAAAGAAGGCTATACATCCAGAATTATAGTCAAAATCCCACCATTGGGGTTGTGCTATTTAGAATACTATTGCAGCAAACCAGTAAACATCTGTTGCAGCAATCTGCTATAAAAAGACCACTTTTTATGTAGTTTTGCCATTAAAAGACCATGGATGCTGCCTCTGCTATCACTGTATTTCTGCTTATAGGGAGAACACTTTCTTCACTTCGGTCAACACAAGCGTGACTTGGTATCTTTAGCTTCCAATTCAAAATCCAGAGTAGGTAGATCTAACTTTCAGATGTAGGTTGCTATTGTGTATTCACTGCATGGAATACTTAAGGTATGAATATCAGATCTTTTTGCCTCTAATAGTGTGAGACAACTTCTGTTGTCCCTAGGAATCATGACATATAAGAAGAGGTTTCTGATGTTGAACCAAAAAATAAATAATGTCTACCACAAGTAGGTCAAGTTTTTAAAAATTGTAAGTAGGGGGAAAGATTTCCAGGAAGAGAGAAGAGAAAGTGAATAAATTTAGAGACATGAATGAAAGATACATTGGAGACATCTGATAGAACAATTTAGATGTTCATCATGTTTATATTATTTGACTATATACTGAGTATATGATGTATATTGAGAAATAAGGCAAGAATAATTCTTTGGAACCAAATTTAGACTGGTATTGAATGTTAAGAAGAGAAATTATAAGGATTTGTTTATTCATGATTTTTCAAATCTTGTTTGGAAATACAAAACTCAGCTGCCCAGGAGAAAGCAAATATGGCCCAAGTGTTAATGAACAAAGGAACAGACTAACACAAACAGGCAAGTACTAAAAATCTGCTGATAAAACCAATGTGATTCATAGAAACTATTTAGTAACATGGTCCCGTATATTAGTGTACCATAAGTTATTAAACTTTAGCCCAATTTTGTGACACTCCTTATATCATTATTCAGTTCTTACTCATCTTTTTTTTTTTAAGATTTTATTTATTTATTTGACAGAGAGAGACACAATGAGAGAGGGAACACAAGCAGGGGCAGTGGGAGAGGGAGGATCAGGCTTCCCACGGAGCAGAGAGCCCGATGCGGGGCTCGATCCCAGGACCCTGGGATCATGACCTGAGCCGAAGGCAGACGCTTAACGACTGAGCCACCCAGGCGCCCCAGTTCTTACTTATCTTTGAAGACCAAGAAAAAGTACATAGTCTCTAGAACCTGGACTGTGATAAAATAAAAGTTACAATAATTTCCACTCCTTTTTTTTGTATGTTAAATAATATTCTAGTTATAATCCTGAAACTTAAAGGTTTTATTTTGATTTATTTGAGAAAATGCCATCATGCTGCAGAGGAATGGGTCTAATATAGAAAAAAATATAACAACATCTTCAATGATTGGATATAATAAAACATTTATAAAAGTATAGAATTTTGATGGTTACTGCTTAAAATGCAATAAGTATTATTATTATTGATTAAATTCACAATGTAGCATATAACAGATTGCTTCTTTTATATCCTTAATTGAGCAATACAAGGAAAATCATGACCTCCTTGTAATAAGTATAGAGTCAAAATTAATGACATCATCAAGATCAGAAATTTTCTTGAAATTAGAAAGTTATTAGATAGATTGCATTACACAGTAACTTTTACAGTGTGCATTGTCCAAGATAAGAGTTTATATAGCTCAGTTTCTCTCAAGAAATGGACTTTTTAAAATTTTCAATAGGAAGTTAGAATTAGAAAACATATTCAAATATATTAATTTTGTGGTATTGCTCCATGGGTATCAAAAAATATGTTTGGTAATCATAGTAACTAAATAAGCTTCCAATGATATGGGGTAAGAAATATAATAAAAGTAATTTGTGTACTTTATAATTACTTAAATGACTACTATACAATATATTATATATATATAAAGATAAATAAATATATATATAAATATGTTTATATTTATATTTATGAAGGAATTGCCTTCCAATGAAAAGTTTTTACCTGACAATTGTCAAATTTGCAAGTCGGGACATCTTGCAGAAATGTATGAAATTTCAGCTTCCTTTTGAAGAATTTAAAGATCAGGAAAAATGGGCCCAAATACACACATAAAAAGTCAATTAAAACACTGAAGTGGAGGAAAAATGTCCCCTCTTATATGAAGTATATTCTCTCTGTCACATTCCAAGCCATATCTCCCTCCATCCAAACTCCAACCTAGGAATAAATTGCCATTTATGTTTGCCCCACATTTCTTTGCCTCAACCCCACCTGCCTGGCCCTAGAGGCATAGGTGTCTTTGATCCACACACTACAGGATAAGGGGGTAATAAGTACCATGTCCTCCTCCAATCTCCCAGAGGCTGCAAGGTACACTGGCTCTGGCTGAGACGAATTTATTCTTATCAGAAAGTATTTTCAGGACAAGACATGAGAGTCTGACAGAAAGAGAGATTTAAGCTTTTGGAACTTAATAAAGAAAAAGTACAATCCCTGATGATCTGATGAAGAATGAAGCTGAATGCTTCTAAGGTACTCCATGCTGTGCATGAAAGGTTCCAAGTGACAGGGAGGATGGTATTGTTAAGGTGTTGTGAATGAAAGCCCTCCAGAATCTTGCTCATCAATTTACCTTTAAACAGTTCCTTCTTTTTTGCCTCAGTATGAAGTGTCAATTCTGGTATTTTTAGAATTTTTTTCTTCCCTTGAATGGTTACCCCAACAGGCTCTTTTGAAAAAAAAAAATAGCACATTTAAAAGTTTTATGTAATTACAACCTGAGGTCCAGTAGCACTGAGAGGAGCTTTATAGTTAGAATGCCTTGCTGTTTGCACAGAAAAACCCTGTGGTTCACTGCTTGTCTGATACTTCAATTATTTAGCTGTAATCACATACTAAGGCAGATATTGATTTCCTAGGTATTCAAATTACACCCCTAACTGCAAGTGCCAGTAAAAGGGTATTTTATCATTTTAAATGATATACAATTTGGTGTAATGGGCTTGTTCTCATGTAAGGGTATATATTCATGTATTTTTAAAGCTATATTATAAACTCCTATCATAGGGATAACTTTTAAGACATATTTAGACTTTTCTATGTGGGAGGTGTTCTTTTCATTGCCATATAAAAGGAAAGGTACATTATAAGATTGGGATATTCATGAAAGTAAATAGTTATTTTTTTTCTTTTCCTACAATATAAGCAGTCCATATATGTTTATTTTTATCTTTTTGTGATTTATAAAAGGCATGTGATTATAGAATCTGCAGGCAAATAAGAAATGTAAAAATAATAAGTATTAGCAAATGAAGAGAAGTTTGCCTTACCCAATTTTGTTATTGAAATTTTTTCTTTCTCAATGAACCATGGACATTTCAGGGAGAGATACATAATTCAGTGTCTATTTGAAAATGATCTATTATTTTAGTTTGATTTCATAGTTAGTGTTTGAATATTCCTATAAATAATTCAATACTGGCAATAAAAAAATATCTGACTAGTCATTCACAAATTTGGCCCTAATTTTTTTCCACCTATGAAACTATATCACTTTCCTATATGTTTGAAAAGCTGAGGGACAGAAATGATGCCCATAAGGTATGGAAGGAAACATTTCCTAGTTCTATAGATTGGGGTAGCTGATTTGAATTGGAACACACAAGGTATACCACAGGAGAATGGAACTAGTACATCCCAATATATTCAAGCCAACAAGTTAGAACTTTTTAAAATGGAGCCATTTGTCTCAACTGGGAAGAGTCTTGGTTAAATCCTTGGCACATTTATATTACTGTCTTGTCCAGAAATAAGAGTCTTCTTTTTGCTCCCCTCCAAGTAAATGAAACACTGTAAGTAATCAGCAATTAATGATTAAGAATTTGCCTTACTTTTTCTAATGGCTATAGTTTTAAAGGATAAGATCATGTAAGAATTGAATATTTAATAATTAATTTTTGTGCCAGTTTTTTCTTTTTTTAAGGATTTGCTCAATCAGAATTACTTATTTATAGATGCAGTCACCATCTTCATCTTGTCATGCCTTCTCATATATTTCCATTGATTAGGCGATAATAAAAATCAGGGTTACATTTTTATTCCTTTTCAGAGTTTTCCATTAACTATTTCATACATAATAAATTTAAGATGATTTTAAATAATAGTTTACACCATCTATAAGGATATGGAATATCAAATTGAATGTATTGTTTTGACTTTATAAAAAATTACTTGACATTTGTCATCCCAAAAGAGATTTATTGACTACCATATACCTTGAAAGGTAGAAATAATCTTGCTGGTGTCTGTCATCTTAATGTTTTCTAATTATATGAAGCAGTCAATGATAAACATTTATAAAGAATGCTAATTCTAGGGAGTAGTTATTGAAAAATAATTCTATGATTGATTTTACATTATATTATCTTCTGCTCATGAAAAAAAAAATCTATTGAGAACATCAAGAAAACTAAACCCCTTACACATCTGTTTACAGCATGGGCCTTTGTAATGCTAAACATGATTTCACACAAAAAATACATAAAATCAAGCATACAACATAGCAGTATCTTACTGACCAAGTCTAATTATAACTCAATCTCTTTATTTTTAAATATAGTTTGCAAATTTTTATTTTGAAAATGTTCTAAATAATGACAACCACATAGCATTTGGCAGCAGAATGAACTGTGTTGGAATCCAATTCCAATTTATCTATTGTATGACTCTTAAGGAATACATAACTTTTTGAATAATTGAGTTTCATTTACAGTAAAATTGATGGTTATTAAGCACACAGCCTAGTAGTTTTCAGCATTTGTTTACTGACATGAGTGAGCTCCAACTAGTATTACCTTTAGTGTCTTTCAGTTTATAACTTAAGAATTTTATTTCTTTTTTTAAAGATTTTATTTATTTATTTATTTGAGAGAGCAAGAATGAGAGAGAGAGAGAGAGAGAGAGCACATGAGAGGAGAGAGGGTCAGAGGGAGAAGCAGACTCCCCGCCGAGCAGGGAGCCCGATGTGGGACTCGATCCCGGGACTCCAGGATCATGACCTGAGCCGAAGGCAGTCGCTCAACCAACTGAGCCACCCAGGCGACCCTATAACCTAAGAATTTTAAATTATTTTCAAAATAGTACATGGTATGGTGACTAGACTATTAAAAAGTACTCAATAAATATTTGTGTAATGAACAAAAGAATTTTTTAAAATAATTGTTGTGGCTAACTCTGTCCTTTCCTCCCCTCTCCAAAAAAGACATGTTCAAGCTCTAACCCCCCTAGTATCTGTGAATGTGACCTTATTTAGAAATAGGGTTTTGAAGATATAATCAAGTTAAGATGAGGGCACAGCAGGTTGTGTGTGTGGGGGAGCTTAAATCAAAATATGACCAGTGTCATATTTGTAAGAAGAAAAGAGGACATAGAAACACAGGAGAGACACACAGAAAGAGTACCACCTGAAGACTGGCAGAGATTGGATTAATGAGTCTTAAAGCAAAAGAACTCCAAGGACTGCCAGCAACAACCAGAAGCAAGGAAGAGGCAAGGAAAGATCTTCTCCTAGAGCTTTCAAAGAGAGCAGGATGTTATTGACATCTTCATTTTGGACTTCTAGTTTCCAGAACTCTAACAGAATAAATTTCTATTATTTTAAGCCATGTGGTTTATGGTACTTTATTAAGGCAGCCCTAGGAAACAAATATAATTTGTCATATTTCACTCCAATAAGTTAATTTAAACTCATAAAATAAATATTGCTCACATTGTGCCAGGTGTCATTCAAGTAAATATAATTTTCTTTGGTAATTTGCTTATGAAGGTAAAATTATTTATATATGTTAGTATTGACCTTACAATTTATATAAATTTTCATATATTAACTCACTTAAATCTCAAACGTATGAAATATATACATAATTCTATTTTTTTAAGATTTATTTATTTATTTGAGAGAGAGTGGGGGGGCAAAAGGAGAGGGAGAGAGAGAATCCTCAAGCAAACTCCCAGCTGAGCACAGAGCCTGATATGGGGCTCGATCCCAGGATCAAGAGAGCATGACTTGAGCCAAAACCAAGAGTTGGCTGCTTAACTGACTGAGCCACTCAGACATCCCTATACATATCTCTATTTTACAGTTGAATTAACCAAGGCACAAAGAGGTTGAGTAATTTGTGTATAGCCTTAGAACCAAAATACCAGGGCACATGGTAGTATCTGCTTGTAAAATTTAAGAAGAAAGTAAAGAAGTTGCTATCACTGTCTCAGCAAGGGATACAAACACAACTGAAATAGTCATACTGAAATAGTTGTACTTTAGGATTTGGATGGATCCTAAAGGAGAACACAGGTAGCAACCTTTTCGACCTTAGCCGCAGCAACTTCTTCCTGGAACCATCGCCAAAGGCACGGGAAGCCAGGGCAAAAATGAACTATTGGGATTTCATCAAGATAAAAAGCTTTTGCACAGCAAAAGAAACAGTCCACAAAACCAAAAGACAACCGACAGAATGGGAGAAAATATTTGCAAATGACATATCAGATAAAGGGCTAGTATCCAAAATCTATAAAGAACTTATCAAACTCAACACCCAAAGAACAAATAATCCAATCAAGAAATGGGCAGAAGACATGAACAGACATTTCTTCAAAGAAGACATCCAAATGGCCAACAGGCACATGAAAAAGTGCTCAACATCGCTCGGCATCAGGGAAATCCAAATCAAAACCTCAATGAGATACCACCTCACACCCGTCAGAATGGCTAAAATTAACAAGTCAGGGAACGACAGATGTTGGCGGGGATGTGGAGAAAGGGGAACCCTCCTACACTGTTGGTGGGAATGCAAGCTGGTGCAACCACTCTGGAAAACAGTATGGAGGTTCCTCAAACAGTTGAAATTAGAGCTACCATTCGATCAAGCAATTGCACTACTGGGTATTTACCCCAAAGATACAAATGTAGGGACCCGAAGGGGTACGTGCACCCCAATGTTTATAGTAGCAATGTCCACAATAGCCAAACTGTGGAAAGAGCCAAGATGCCCATCGAGAGATGAATGGATAAAGAAGATGTGGTATATATACACAATGGAATATTATGCAGCCATCAAAAGGAATGAGATCTTGCCATTTGCAACGACGTGGATGGAACTGGAGGGTGTTATGCTGAGTGAAATAAGTCAATCAGAGAAAGACATGTATCACATGACCTCACTGATATGAGGAATTCTTAATCTCAGGAAACAAACTGAGTGTTACTGGAGTGGTTGGGGGTGGGAGGGATGGGGTGGCCGGGTGATAGACATTGGGGAGGGTATGTGCTACGGTGAGCGCTGTGAATTGTGCAAGACTGTTGAATCACAGATCTGTACTTCTGAAACAAATAACGCAACATATTTTAAGAAAAAAGAAAAAGAAGAAGATAACAGGAGAGGAAGAAAAGGGGAGTATGTCAGAGGGGGAGACGAACCATGAGAGATGATGGACTCTGAAAAACAAACTGAGGGTTCTAGAGGGGAAGGGGTTAGGGGGATGGGTTAGCCTGGTGATGGGTATTGAGGAGGGCACGTTCTGCATGGAGCACTGGGTGTTATGAACAAACAATGAATCATGGAACACTGCACCAAAAACTAATGATGTAATATATGGTGATTAACATAACAATAAAAAATTAAAAAAAAAGAAATAGTTGTACTGGATCCCCACCTTTAATCGTTCAGAAGTCAAATTGCACTCTAAGCCTCTTTGACTTATGTTTTATTTATGTATTTCCCCAAGCAATAGGGTTTCACAATTCTCCATCCTTCTGCATTTCCTCTTCAACAGGTAGGAAAACCACATGATAACATAAAAACTGATATGTTAGTCAGGCCATTCATTACTACCCAAGCTGAAGTAGCTGCACACACTCTTGTAAAGCAGACTTAATATTATGACTCACTTTAATTTATTTCATTTGGCAAACACAATAGGGTCAAAAATGATCCTGAAGTCATTGTTTATTTACTCTTTTCTTCCAGTATAGTTAATGCCATAACCAGCAGGGCCTAGGGTGTTTCCTGTCCTAAATAAACCTACATTTCCTATTTATTTCCTTAGGACTATTTTGCAGGTGTTTGTTTTTGTTTACTTGTTATTTTGGTTTCCTAGGATATATTTGAATAAAGAATATAGAAGTACTGACAATCTTTTCTCTTCCCACATTTGATATATACTATCTATGTAAGGAAAGGAGTTGTCATATCTACCACATGTGGATGCTAATTTCATCAATATCCTTGGCAGTGAGATATGGGGAGCAACAGATCCATCTGGGAATTGTTAGGGGTGATAAAGTTCTTCATTCTATGTGAGCATGCAATTACACTGTGATTCTCATTATTTGTACAGTGCTTAATACAATGTTTGGAACATAACTTTTGTCAAGTGAATGAACAGATTTGACAAGTGGAAATATGCTACAAATCCATAAGAAGTAAGATGTTTAATGAGATTCCTGAGAATTAGTGAGAACAACTGCAAATAAGAGGAATACATCTCATAAAAGGGTCATCCTCACCTGTCCATCTTCATAATACTCGCTAGTTACTATGATATTGGTTGTTGTGTTCAGGGTAGGAGGAAAAAACTGGGAAGAAGAGGAAAAATGGAAAATACGGAAAAGGCTTATCTAATATTTTTCTATATATTTTAACAAATAGTGCTTGTTAAATCCATAAATATGAGATCTTACATCACCTATTTCAATTCTAGGTTGCCCCTATTAAACAAAATGTTAAGAATCTGTATAAATATTGACCTATTGACCTTTATGCTCTTCAGGTTAATACAGAAATTTTACGAGTTAGGACTAGTGGAATGGGGACATTATGGAGCATTAGCATCCTTTCTCAAAAGTTTTCCTTTGGTAGAGAATTATTTGCTTGTTAAAACCTGAATAATTTTTATTTTTTTAAAAGATTTTACTTATTTATTTGAGAGAGAGAGGATGAGAGATAGAGAGCACGAGAAGGAAGAGGGTCAGAGGGAGAAGCAGACTCCCCGTGGAGCAGGGAGCCCGATGTGGGACTCGATCCCGGGACTCCAGGATTATGACCTGAGCCGAAGGCAGTCGCTTAACCAACTGAGCCACCCAGGCACCCAAAACCTGAATAATTTTTATAATTCAATTATAAAAATGATTTTTCTGATTATGCCATGGTCCTAAACTCGCTTGTGACTAATATCAGGAGGTAATTTTATTGCTTTTAAGACTGGCAAAGCAGATGTGTCTTCAGAGCTTACTGGATTTAGAAATGAAGAATTGGCATTTCAGTTCTGAAATATAATGAGGATGACTTCTACCTTCAACAGCATGGAAGCAGTTAAGATGTGTGGTACACAGAGCAGTAAAGAGTCTCTAAAATTGATTAGATGCCAAAGATAAACATTAGTTTTGTCAGTTAATCAAATTTAAATTATATTTATTGCAATATATACTGCAAAGCACCTGAGATCATTGCTGCTCTGAAACCAACTAATACAGTACGTAGAAGTAAAATTCAGGCGAAATTGGTCTTACAGCTCCAAATGGGAACTGTCATGGCTGATAACAAGGAAATTATTCCTTAATGACTATAGCTGGTCCATAAAGCAGTGAAAATCCAAAATCAGTTACATGCCAGAGATACAAAATTGTGTTTCTTACCCATGTTCTGCTGTTCATTTTTATTTTGTGACTAAGAGAAATCAAATTGTAACTTGTTTTTAAGTGAGGTCTTAGATGCTTGATGATCAATAGTGAGTTCTGAAAAACTATCTAATTATTAAGTAGCAAACACTTGGAAATATTTTTTTTAAAAAACTTCAAATGAAAATTTTATTTCCATATGTCTCTGACTTAATACAGAAATATAAAAATATTTCCATAAATATAATAAAATCAAATTTTATTGTTAGTCTTTAATGAATTTTCATGAGCTGTGCACTTTACTAAGTTGATTTAAAGGTGACAGTCCATTAGAAGTATTCCATAGACAACAGCAGTCACCCTAATTCTTTTTAAGAAAGCACAAATGATAGATGCACAGTCACTCTAATTCAACCCCCCATTCTCTCTCTCCAACTGTGTCTCCTTTATGAACCTGAACACCCTAGTACTTAGAAGTATAAAATACTTTAGAGCAGTATATTTTCTGTGATTTGGAAATAATCTAAATGTCCTATATTAGATAAATATTTAAGTAAATAAGAGCTCATTTACTCAATGGAAAATTATGTATCAAATGAAATGTATCCATAAGGAAGATTACTAATATCTAAATATACTTGTATTAGTGTGATCTAGGGAAGCAGGATTTTTTAAAAATATTGTGAGAGTATGACTACTTAAATTTAAAACAAAGTAAAATAGTATAATGAACTGGCCAGAAAGATTTGCAACAGAATCTAATGATGTGTGTATTTGTACTGTGGAGTTTAGGATAATTATTTTCTACTCTCCTCCCGCCACCCCCCACCAACCTTCTCTAAAGAAACATCATATGTATTTGTTTTAAGTGAATAATGCATTACTCTGGGATAAACTAGACAGCAATATATTCTTACTATCCCATAATATATATTATTATTCCCTATTTATTTACTCCTTAGTAATACAAAAAAAATAGTTTTATACTAGTTTTCATCATACTTTGGAAAACATGTAATTTTTAAGTAAACATTGAGTTTTATTTTATCATATAGAAACAACTTAAAAAAAACCTTTAAGTTCACTAGGTTTTATTTCTAATCGCAGATATGTTATATTATGGTTTCAAATCACCCATAAGACAACTAACTCTATTTTTAATAAACATTTTATATTTGCATAGTTTTAGATTTATAGAAAGTTGCAGAGATAGTATCAAGAGTTAACACATAGCCAGCACCAAGTTTCCTCGGCTATTAAGCTTTGCATTAATATGATATATCTATTTATTTTGCATAAGGAATTATGTCAAATGCACTGAGTACCAGATAATTCTCTTTGAGAATCAAAATTCCTACTACATTGTGGAAAAACACATTCTTGAATTTTTAAAATATGCTGTCTTTTATGGCTAGATGCTTTTCAGTTAAAAAAAAAGCCCTCCAAGTTAAATTACTAATATGTTACTCATTGGAATATGACAAATATAGTAGGAAAGCCCAAATTTGGGAAAGTAGCAAGGCTGGCATCCAAAATGTAAAGTCATGGTATCCCTAGCATAGTCTAGATACACTATTCGATGCCAGTAATCTAAAACAAACCAGATTATCCATTTAAAAGAGAAATCTCTGTAACAGAAAGCACAAGCAGTCTAGATTCAGAAATTCAATTAGGCAGGCCATCAACTGGATATCATCTTAACTTGTCTGTGCCCAGAAAATGGAGCCCTGGTTCCCCACATGGAGTTCAGAGCCCTGACCTTGTAAAGGGAGCAATTCACTTTGAAAAATTATGTAGAACGACTTTCTGCTTCTGGAAATGTTGTACATTTTAAAGATAGGACTGGATGAAATTTAGACCATCATATTATAAACATAATAATAAAAAAAATTCTAAAGCATAAAATAAAATGAGCAAAACTTGACCTAATTAACCTTATTTTATAATGCTATTATCTTTCAGATCAATATATCTCTCTAATTTAAATTTTAACAGTTCTATCATAATAGGCTTAAGAAAAATTTTATATATTTCATTCCAAAGTTTTGCATTTATTTCAAATTTATTTTTATACCATTCCAAAATATTCAGTTCCCTCTGGTGTTCATTTAGTGATTTACGTAGAAGGCATGCTGTGCAGACAATAGCAAGTTGTATTACAATTTTCATTTCTCTCCAATTAATTTTAAAACCTGAGACAGAAGCAAATTCATCAATCATGATGTTGGAATCATTTTTCAGACTTACGTAGGCACATAAGGATATCACTATGGAGGTTTGAATCATTTCTGTTTAGTAAAAAGAAATAAACAAAACAAACAAACAGGGGCACCTGGGTGGCTCAGTCAGTTAAGTGTCTGCCTTCGACTAGGGTCATGATCCCAGGGTCCTGGGATCAAGCCCTGAGTGGGAACCCCTGGTCAGTGGGGAGTATGCCTCTCCCTCTCCCCCTGCACCTCCCCCTTACTGCTTGTGCTCTCTCACTTGCTCTCTCGAAAAAATAAATAAAAGCCTTTAACAAAAAACAAAGCCCTGATGTAAATCTTTGGTTTGCCATATTTTAAGATAGAGTTAGACAAGGACCAAAGTATCAGAAAGTAGCAATGTTTATTTTTATTTTTGTATGCTTTAAAAATTCTTATTTCTTATGATATAGCCTTAGTTAAATTACTAAATCCAAATTAATACATTAATGATATATACACCTGTAAATGAGAGTAGGAATGAGTGTTATTGGTGTTACCTTTGGAGGAGAATAGGAATTTAACTCTTGGGAAGATTCCTGGCACACAGTGCCTTCTTTATGAAGAATCATAACCCCATTTTCATGCTATTACCTTATATTCTCCTCCAACTCTTGTTGAGCTGCTCCCAGATTATGGGACAGTAAGCTCCTACTCTAACTGCCTGGATAAGGAATAAACAACCAATCCACTGGATTTATCAATTTCTTTCATTCATAAAATTCTCAGGTAATATAATCTATGATGGAATTTTTAACTTAAAGCTATGCAGAACTATGAGATTCAAAGAAAATCTATCAGCAGAAAGAGCCAAGAGTGAAATCAATTCAAATAGAGAAGCAGAGACAAGCAGAGACAAAGCATATTCTCAGGTAAAGTGAACTAGACTGATTTCTTAGTTGCTTGAAAGCTTTAAATTTTCTTACTATGTCTGTGTCCTGTGAGATGCCTTTCTCACTTTCCAATTCATTTCTTTTTTACTTAAAAACATATTTGAGGGGCACCTGGGTGGCTCAGATAGTTAAGCATCTGCCTTCGGCTCAGGTCATAATCCCAGGGTCCTGGGATTGAGCCCTGCATGGGGCTCCCTGCTCAGTGGGGGGCCTGCTTCTCCCCTTCCTTCTGCTTCTTCCCCTGCTCATACTCTCTCTCTCTCTCTCTCTGTATCTCTGTGTCTTGAATGAATAAATAAAAACAAAACAAAACAAAAAATATTTATTTTTTATAAGAAAGTAAACCCTGAATAAATATTAACCACTCCAATTAAGTAATTTATGATCAATTAAGATACTTTCAGACATTTTTGCTCAATTTTTTTTTTTGTCTCATAAAATAAGGTGGTTTAGGACGATTGGTACTATTCTGCACTAGCATTTCAAAGGGGTGCAGAAATAGTCCATTGGTCATGGAATCATATTAAAAGTGAGCATTAAAGGTACAGGCCTATAGCTATCTATTGTAAGATCAATAGAGTTATCCTATTTTAATCTGCCCACGACTCAGATATAAAATTTTTCATAGATTTTGTAAAACATATGCGATTAAAATCATACCCCCATTTTCTTTTATTTAAATTATTTTGTGGAATTTTTGTTTCTTCCAACCAGAGGTAACATAAAACAAAAGACTAAGTAAAAAGTGTTGATTCTATTTTCTCTAATTTTGAAATATTAAAAAAACTCTAAAATTTATTCTTAACCTCAGTTTTCTTTTTGATAAAATGAAGATGTAGGGATGTATGAGAATTAAATGAGATGCTATCCATAGGCACATAGAATACTATCCAGTACTTAAGGATGCTGTACTATCACAGCTATTATTATAACAATATTAAGACTCATTATAAAGTCATTCATAAAGAGAGGTACAAACTGGAAAGTAAACAAAAAAAATCTGTAAATGGAATTAATAATACTTCATAAATGAGATCATATATCCATAGGCTTTTGGTCAATGAATGGAATTTTGTAAACAAAGAATATGAAGAAGGGAATCTCAAGCTGAAGGAGTTAAATGGGCAAATGCTGGAACTGTAACATGCATAATATGTTAGCTCAGCTGTTAGGAACTGGGCACAGTGGGACATAGTGATATGACTGCATAGGAAGTTTAGGCCCCATAATGCTAGATTTCTTTGCAGGGCTGATTCTTCCATCTAACATTTTGATTTTCCTTCTTTCTTATCTTTCTAAGAATTCATTTCCATCAATGATCATCTCTTTCCTATTTTGAGCACTCAGATACATAACTTAAAAATATTTTTTGTTCCTTTGGTCTATAAATGTTACTTTTCCTCAGCTTAATAGTTCTAGAGAACTGTTTTCTAAATTACCTATCTCTTCTCTTCATTCTCCAAAAGAAAAGTTTAAACTTACTGTCTTCAAATTTTGTTTGTCTCTTTGTTTACATAGCTTGATTCCTGGATCATTTCTTTTTTTTTAATTTTATTTTATTATCTTATGTTAGTCACCATACATTACATCATTAATTTTTGATGTAGTGTTCCATGGTTCGTTGTTAGCATATAACACCCAGTGCTCCATTCAATACATGCCCTCTTTAATACCCCTCACCAGGCTAATCCATCCCCGCAACCCCCTCCCTTCTAGAACCCTCAGTTTGTTTCTCAGAGTCCATAGTCTCTCATGGTTCACCTCCCCCTCCGATTCCCCCCCTTCATTTTTCCCTTCCTGCTATCTTCTTCTTTTTTGTTTTTTTTTTTTAACATATATTATTTGTTTCAGAGGTACAGGTCTGTGATTCATCAGTCTTACACAGTTCACAGTGCTCACCATAGCACATACCCTCCCCAATGTCTATCATCCAGCCACCTCATCCCTCCCATCCCCCACCACTCCAGCAACCCTCAGTTTGTTTCCTGAGATTAAGAATTCCTCATATCAGTGAGATCATATGATGCTTGCCTTTCTCTGATGACTTATTTCGCTTAGCATAATACACTCTAGTCCCATCCACGTCATTGCAAAGGGCAAGATTTCATTCCTTTTGATGGTTGCATAATATTCCATTGTGTGTGTGTGTGTGTGTATATCACATCTTCTTTATCCATTCATCTGTGGATGGACATCTTGGCTCTTTCCATAGTTTGGCTATTGTGGATATTGCTGCTATAAACATTGGGGTGAATGTTTATATGTCTTTGTGGGGAGTGGAAAGACACTTCGAATCACTACATTTGTATTCTTGGGGTAAATAGGCAGTAGCACAATTGTTGGGTTGTACAATAGCTCTATTTTCAACTTTTTGAGGAACCTCCATATTGTTTTCCAGAATGGCTGCACCAGCTTGCATTCCCAACGGTGTAGGAGGGTTCCCCTTTCTCCACATCCTCGCCAACATCTGTTGTTTCCTGACTTGTTAATTTTAGCCATTCTGACTGGTGTGAGGTGATATCTCATTGAGGTTTCGATTTGGATTTCCCTGATGCCGAGCAATGTTGAGCACTTTTCCTGTGTCTGTTGGCCATTTGGATGTCTTCTTTGGAAAAATGTCTGTTCATGTCTTCTGCCCATTTCTTGATTGGATCTATCAAAATACCATCAACTTTTTCCAAAGAAATGGAACAAATAATCCTAAAATTTGTATGGAAACAGAAAAGACCCCGAATAGCCAGAGGAATGTTGAAAAAGGAAAGCAAAGCTGGCAGCATCACAATTCTGGACTTCCAGCTCTATTACAAAGCTGTGATCATCAAGAGAGCATGATACTGGCACAAAAACAGACACATAGATCAATGGAACAGAATAGAGAGTCCAGAAATGGACCCTCAAATCTATGGTCAACTCATCTTTGACAAAGCAGGAAAGGATGTCCAGTGGAAAAAAAGACAGTCTCTTCAACAAATGGTGTTGGGAATATTGGACATCCACATGCAGAAGAATGAAACTGGACCATTTCCTTACACCACACACAAAAATAGACTCAGAATGGATGAAAGACCTAAATGTGAGACAGGAGTCCATCAAAATCCTAAAGGGGAACACAGGCAGCAACCTCTTCAGCTTCAGCTGCAACAACTTCTTCCTAGAAACATCGCCAAAGGCAAGGGAAGCAAGGGCAAAAATTAACTACTGGGACTTCATCAAGATAAAAAGATTTTACACAGCAAAGGAAACAGTCAACAAAACCAAAACACAACCGACAGAATGGGAGAAGATATTTGCAAATGACACATCAGATAAAGAGCTAGTATCCAAAATCTATCAAACTCATCACCCAAACAAATAACCCTGGATCATTTCTAATAGGCTTTCCACTCCCCATAAAGACAGCGTGATGCCATGGACAGACCACGTTTTGGGAATTAGACACAATAGGAATTCCACAACTGATTCTGTAAACATAGAAAATTGCCTATGGAAAGACTAGCCCATTGCTCAACCTCATTTTCCTCATCTGTAAAAAATCATTGATATCATTTACACTGTGGTTTTGATGTGAGAATGAGAGTACCTAATCTACATACAATACTGAGCATCACATTAGACATAGACTGAGTAATTGACATGGGTTCATTCTATTTAATTCTGTTTCTTCCTATGGGGTTCAGGAACTGTTGCTCAGATTCTATCTTACCTGACCTTCTGCCTTGACAATCCTCTCTAAAACACTTTCCTCCTTGGTTTTAATGAATTTCAATCTCCTTTAATCATTTCCATCTTCCCTTTCCTCCTCTTCAGAAACAACTCCAGAATCTTTTCTGAATATTTTCTTTAAGTAGTCTTCACCATTCCAGCATATTAAATGATTATCCCTACATAGTTTTATTGTTTTATCTCTAGAGTTCCATTTCTGAGCTTTATCCTGAGCACTGGTCTACAGTATCCAAGATATGAATAACTGAATTAACTACAACCCCTCACAAATACATACACAGTTTATTTATTTATTTTTTTAAAGATTTTATTTATTTATTTGAGAGGGAGAGAATGAGAGATAGCACGAGAGGGAAGAGGGTCAGAGGGAGAAGCAGACTCCCTGCTGAGCAGGGAGCCCGATGCGGGACTCGATCCCGGGACTCCAGGATCATGACCTGAGCCAAAGGCAGTCACTTAACCAACTGAGCCACCCAGGCGCCCTACATACACAGTTTATTTTACACACTCAGTCCGTACCTTCTCCTTCATCACTAATCACATCTGACCTAGCTCTCTGTTATCATTTTGAAGTCATTTTCATCTCTTCATATTGTAGTAGAAAGGCCAGTGGTCCTCCAAAGATGTCTGTGTCAAATCTCTAGAAATTGTAAATGTGTTACCTTACATGGCAAAGAGATTTTGTAGATATGATTAAGTTAAATATCTGGAGATGGGAAAATTATCCTGGATTATCCAGGTGGGAACAATATAATCACGAGAGCTGGAAGATCACAGTCATTGAGAAGATACTACAACAGAATCAGAGATTGGAAAAATGCACTTAAAGATGGAAGAACCATGAGCCAATGAGTTCAGGCAGCCTCCCGAAGCTAGAAAAGGCAAGGAAATGGACTACCTCCTGAGAGCCTCCTGAAGGAACACACCTCTGTGAACATCTTGATCATAGCCTGTAAAATGCATTTTGGATTTCTGTCATCTAGAACTGTAAGATAATAAATTCCAGTTAAGTCAATAAGTTGGTAGTTTGTTACCCAGCATTGAGAATTTTTTTTTTTTTAGCCTAAATTCTATTTATTGAAAAAAGCAGAGAAGAGCAAGTGCACGCCCCCTAGGAAAAGGATGGAATAAAACAAGCAGTGCAAGTCCACCTCCTGCTCAGCAGATTCTCTTGTTGCCACCATTGGGCCATCTTGTTGTTGACAGGCATCTTCAGGAAGCGGTCAGACTGCATGTAGTTAGCTATCTTCTCCAAAGCCTGGAAACGGCACATGAAAGCCTTCAGATTTGGAAATTCATCCAGGCACTTGTGCTCAAACATACTGTTCTGATCTAAGACATCATAGGTGAGGAAATCCACAGATGAGCTTTTCTCCTGCAAACCATGACAATTTCCCCAGGAACAAGGAGAACTGTTTCAGTTGTCCAGGTAGCTGTTCCAAGTACTGAGTCTTCAGTGTGTCAAGCCAGGGCTATAGCACAGTCCTATCAGCTGCATGTGGAAATCCATTATTTGGTTCTCCATGATATCCACTTGAATCTTTTCTTCTTCAGTCTCGCCACACATATTGTGCGTGCAAGACAGCATTGCTCTGGGTGATCTTGTTCTTACCATCCATGAGGTAGGGCAGGTTAGGAAAGTCCAGGTCGAGCTTGAATTTCACATCCAGCCATTGGCTCCTATCATAGTCGGGAGCTTCCCTGCACGTGTACCGTTTCTCCTCATAGAATGTATCAGTGAACTCTAGGAGCATACGGATGGCGTGAGCCAGCCTGCGAATATCTCAGTAACCTAGAACCACGGTCGACTTGGACAATGACATGCTGATGTTGTTTCCGTGCCTTCCAGGACTGGGAGTCAGCACTGGGAAATTAATACACAGATAACAAGAGATACCAAGACATTTTGAATTTGCTGCCTTTATGTATCTTGCTTGTTACTATTCAAAATTCCATAATATTGTTCTATTTGAGGAGTTCATTTACTAGAATGTATTGTTCCAACTTCATCATGAAGTCCCATCAAAGGGTCAGTTGCACTGCCACCAGTTACCAAAACATTTGTATTGATCTTCTTTTTTCCCAGAGCAATCTTTTTCAAAGAGTTGCATACATGCAAATGATGAAAATTAAGAAATTTTAGGTTTTTTTAGATGACTATCTTAAAATTTTTTCCTAGTTATGCATTTCTCACTGCATATATTAGAAAATATAACAAAATCATTATATTTGTGCCATAGCCTGAATATTTGTGTCCCTCTAAAATTTCTATGTTGATATCTAACCTCCAATATGATGGTATTTAGAGGTGGGCCCTTCAGGCAGTGATAGGTTTTGAGGCTGGAGCCCTCATGAATGGGATTAGGGTCTTTATAAAATAAATTCCAGAGACCTTCACCCTTTCTATCATGTGAAGACATAGTGAGATGACAGCAGGAAATGAACTGTCATTAGACACCAAGTCTGCTGTCATCTTGGTCTTGGACTTCCCAGCTTCCAATACTGAGAGAAATATGTTTGAAAATATTTGTTGTTTAAACCACCCAGTTTACAGTATTTTTGTTATAGCAACCTAAAGGAACTAAGACAATCTATGATTTCACAGATTTTTATAGGAAATGGGGTCTAAAAAATAATGATAATATTAAATTGAGAACAGAACAACTGATATTCAGGTAAAGCTAAATTGCAAAGAACTTAGGCAAATGTCATAGGTTTGGAAAATATTAGAATGAAAAGTTAAGCTTAAATGGGTGATACACGCAACTAATGAATCATTGAACACTATATCAAAGGCTAATGATGTACTATATGTTGGTTAATTGACCTTAATAAAAAGAAAAAAATTTAAAAATTAAAAAAAAGAAAAGTTATGCTCAAATTGCTTCTCAGGAGCTCAACTACATAATGCAACATAATATTGTTACAAATGAGAAGTGTTCCTCTTAAATTTTAAAGACTTTGACTTTTAGAAATGATAATCTTATATGAGTGACTAGACTATCAGTAATTGTTGATAATTTTGACAAAGGATATAATTACCCAAAATTATAGAACCTCTAAAATACAAATTTCCTATAATAAGACTTGTAGTAGCTTTAGGGTTTTTTATAGTTTTAAACTTTAATACATAAATAGTCATTACTAATTATTCTCATTTAGTACAAAAAAAAAAAAATCCCTAACAGTACAGGTTCCCTAGACCCTACTGCAGGCCTACTTAAGGTGAAGGTTGTGGGCACTTCTCTATTTGTAACAAGTTCACCAGATACAATTTTATGATCAGAGAAGTGTGAGATACTGGACTGTGGAAACAATCACAAAAGACCTGTTACTTTTCTATAAAGTATACTTGCTAAGTAGATAGTTCCTATATCAATAAAAGCACTGCACTTTCCTTAAGATTCATACAAATATTGAAGATACATGTAAAATTTTCCAAACTTAAGACTTTTAAAATAAATAAGAGTAGGAAACATTAGTATTTATTTATTGATTTCTATTTCCCAGTTTGAAAACAAAGTTATAATTATTCTTTCTCTTAAAGCCAAGTAAAGTGAGTGAGGTATGTTACAGGTTGCGGGGCAGAGGGGATCTCTGATGAATCTTGCTCAAATCATATTGTATTCATTCAGTACTAATTACAATGATATGGTGACTATGAGTCAAGATAATGATGATGTAATATCATCTCCATTGAACATTTTAACACACAGTATTATTAACTGAGAAGTAGTTAAGGATTGTGAAAATTTTTGAAAATGTCATTGTGCTTTTCTCTTTTAGGAAGAAAATGCAGAACATACAATTCAAATGAATTGTATTTCAAAACTTGCAACTTTCTTTTAATTTTCTTTAAAAAATAAAGCATCACTCTTTCTCTTTGCTATAATAATATAATTATAAGTAAGTGCATTACTTAGAATTAGGAATGCATTTTCAATATAAATAATTTTATACAGACTATGTTTCTAAACTTTTCCAGACTAGATTCTATATTATTGATAAAATTTCCAATGTAAAAAAGAAAAAAAGGTTAGATAACAAATTTAAACTGAAAATCTGACTATAAACTAGATTTTTGCCTTTGTCATGAATGTTGGTACTGAAACATAAATTTAATTAGAAAAGAATGAGAAGCAAGATGAAGATTTTAAAAGAGGACTTGTGGGTATTTTCAATGGCTTTAGAAGTTGCTGTTTTGAGTGCTTTATAATTCCTAATTTCATCTCTAGACATAAATTTGTTTTATCTTTATGCAGCATTTCTCATACACTTTCCAACAAATCATAGATTATGAGAAAGAGGAGGACCACTAGTCTCCATGGGTAATTATATTGAAAGGGAAATTGAGGATTCATTCTTTTTTAGCTTTTTAGCAATCTTTGATATCTTTTTTTCACTATTTTTAGATTTTATTTATATTCAAGTTAGTTAACACATAGTGTATTATTAGTTTTAGGAGTAGAATTTATTGATTCATTAGTTGCATATAACACTCACGCTTATACATCAAGTGCCCTCCTTAATGCCCCTCACTCAATTTCCCCTTTCCTCCCACCCACCTCCCCTCCAGTAACCCTCAGTTTGTTCCCTATATTTAAGAGTCTCTTACGGTTTGCCTCCCTCTCTGTTTTTATCTTATTTTATTTTTTCCTTCCCATCTCCTATGTTCGTCAGTTTTGTTTATAAAATACTGGAAATTCATTATCTTTTGAACAAAATTATTTTAAACTCAGAATAAGTGACAAAGTTGTACTTTTCTAAGTCATTCTAATACACTAAACAAGTAGTCTTACTACTTTAAAAAGAATTCTGTATCAAAGTTATCACTTTGTTTACTTGTTCTATTGCCAGAAAATTAACAATACTTTTAGTAAGTTCCTATCAATGAAATTAGTTTTTTAAAAAGATTTTTTAAGTAAAAAGAATCATTTTCTGTTGTCTCAAAGGATAATTTAGATGTACTGCTAGTGATTTGGGGTTAGTTTCAACCTCTTTGTACTTTCTCTTTCCAAGCACATATGCTAATAATTTCCCAGCAATATTGTAAAGATAAACTGAAAGACTTTGCATAAACGAAATGGCATATAAATGCAAATTAATAGCACTAATGTATGTTATAATTATATACAGAATCTTCCAATGTGAAGCACTGTCTTAAGTTAGGATACATTCCCCGGGGTAAGATAAGGATGAAAGAGTTCACAAAAGGACACATAAGATGATTAAAGTAGAATGAAACTTACACATATACAAAAGGAAAGTGGGGAAGTTAAGATTATTTAGCCTGGAAATGTGAAGAGATAGAGTGAATATAATTGAGTTAAGATTTTGAAGTGTATAGTAAAATTGATAAGATCCTTTTTTATATGCTATTCCATAATACAAGAAGGAGAGATCACTCAAAAACTAATGGAAGTTTAATTTAAAAGGAACTAAAGGAAATGCTTAATCTTTGCGTAGTGTAAAGTCAAACCACATAATTCAATACCTTAGAAGATAATAGATTAAAATACAGAGGCTACACTTTAAATATAGAAAAAAATGAACACATTTTAGCCAAAGGAATTTTCATGTTAAATGGAGAAAAATCAAAACATATGTCCAATGTAATTAAACGATGACCATCAGTATTAGTAATATGGTTATTCTACTCACAATTTAGGTATGGAATTAGCAATGGACAAAAAAGAATGTTGAATTTTTATCACTTTAGAATCATTTGTAATTTTATTTTCAAGGAGCAAATCATTGAACCTGTCTATCCTTCATCACTGCCACACTCCATATTCATTACACATTCTTTTTTCCCCTGGTAATGACCTGGATTCCTTTTATTAATTTATAATTTCATTTATGCACGTGAAATAAACAACTAATAAATTATTGGAAACACAGATACAGAATCAAATGGTATATATTAAAGTTTGAATTTTGCAACTGATTTTATATTGAAAAGTTATAGAAATAAATTCAGTAAGCAGATATTCTGATCTTATAATTTTCAATATTTTGTACTGTTTTAATTATACACACCAAGGGCGCCTGGGTGGCTCAGTTGGTTGAGCGTCTGCCTTCGGCTCAGGTCATGATCCTGGAGTCCCAGGATCGAGTCCCGCATCGGGCTCCCTCCTCAGCAGGGAGTCTGCTTCTCCCTCTGACCCTCTTGCCTCTCGTGCTCTCTCTCTCTCATTCTCTCTCTATCAAATAAATAAAATTTAAAAAAAAATTATACACACCAATACTTTAGTAATTTCAACATGGATATTTGGAAAAGGAGGATATATTTCAAGCTTCCATGAGCTTTTATGGAAAGCAAATTTGTGAGAAATAAATCATTTTTATTTAAATGTTAGAGGTTATTAAAAATGGGGAAATCAAAGTAAATATATGAAGCTGAATGTAAAAAGGTATTTTTAGATACAGATAGTAAGGCTATATATTTCTTTTTTTTTTCGAGATTTTATTTATGTGTCAGAGAGAGAGAGAGAGAGCACAAGCAGGGGGAGTGGCAGGCAGAGGGAGAAGCAGGTTCCCTGCTGAGCAAGGAGCCCCACAGATTGCAGGACTCTATCTCAGGATCTTGGGATCATGACCTGAGCCAAAGGCAGATGCTTAACTGACTGAGCCACCCAGAAGTCCCTAGTAAGGATATATATCTTGTATTTTTTTCTATTTAAGGAATTTAAAATAGGTAAACTAATTTAATGTAAAATATTTAAACATTAATAAATGTGCCATTAACAACTATTAACTATTAATGTCATTTTTATTAATAAATATAGCTTTTAAATGTTTTGAATATGAAAGGCAGTTATATTTTGATGGGGAGGAAGTATAATTTTACTAGAACAAATGTTTGCTTTGGGGAAAAAAAGTCAATAAACAATTACATTGACTCTTTTTTTTCCTACTGGAGAGACTGACAGCACAAGGATCAGTGCATTTTTATTTGGTTCTCAGCTTCTTTCTGGGCAGTATCCTGATGTTAGAGAATTATAGGATCCAGGAACAATCCAATAGACCTGTTTTAGTTGAATGTTGATTTTATTTTTAAAGACTCAAGATTTAGTGACTTAGGATTTTGCTTAAATGGGAACTTGAAAAAATTTTCTATTGGGCAGATATTTTAGGATTTCCAAACTCAGAAAATACAAAGCATAGTATATGATAGCTGTGGCTTTAAGTCATATCTTCCAATGTATAAACCCCAAAAAAATGAGAAACATTAAGAAAAGACTTGATGAACATACTGAGTCCTAATTGTGAAAAATGTGGGAGGAAGTTAGAAGCTAAGTGAAGTGGTAAGAGTTATGAAAGGAAGAGTAAAAGTTGTTTTGTTTTGCTTTTTAAAAATTTTTTGCATGCATTAAGTGCATGCTTTAATTATTACATACTTGAGGCATGTTTTTTCAAGTTAGGAAAAAGATCATTCTCATGAGGAAAATTTGTAAAAATATGGCTATATAACCCATTTTCAAAGATTAAACAATTTTTAGTGTAGATTAAGGAAGCCCTAATTAAACAATTTTTAGTGTAGATTATATGTGCTTCGACTATATTGCTAAATTTTAATATAATAAGGTTATAAAAGAAATTTAAATTTCCCAAAGCACTTCCTTACATACTGAAACTTAATTGCTCCCCCATAATATCATTAATGTCATCATATTATGATTTATCTGCCAACCTATGGTTGCCTTTGTCTTGTAACGATCTGAATGTTATTTAAATACATTGAAGATACCCGTAGAATTTATACTAAGCAAGATACTATATTAATTCAAGTAATTTTAATTCTAATTATTTCCTTTCTGTTAAGAATATTATGATCAAGTCTATAGAAAATAAAAATGATTTAGTTGATAATGCCTTAAAATTAGGGCATGGTGTATACACATCCCTTTGATATAATGAATCAACTTTATATATTTTTTGAATAGCCACTACTTTTTAATAAGATACTCTTATTATATTTTAAAAATAACATATGAAGGAGTTATGAGGTAAATTGCTTCAATCTTCAACCTTTGAAAGAGCATTTACACACTGGCTATACCAATTTACATCCCCACGGAGAGTGCACAAAAGTTTCAGTTTCTCTACATCCTCGCCAGCACTTGTTGTTCCTTCTTTTTGATTCTAGCCATTTTGACAAATGTAAGGTGATAACTCACTGTGGTTTTGATTTGCATTTCCCTGATAATTAGTGATGCTGAGTATCTTTTCATATGTCTGTTGGCCATCTGTATGTCTTCTTTGGGAAAATGTCAGTTCAAGTCCTCTGCCCATTTTTACTTAGATTATTTGCTTTTTGTTTGGTTTTGTTTTGGTGTTGAGTTGTATAAGTTCTTTGTATGTTTTGAATATTAGTGCCTTATCAGATACATCATTTGTACATATTTCTCTCATTTACTAGGTTGCCATTTTGTTTTGTTGATGGTTTCCTTCATGGAAAACAGTATGGAGGTTTCTCAAAAATTAAAAATAGAAATATTATATGATACAATAATTCTGATGCTTGGTATTTACCCCCCAAAAATAGAAACATTAATTCAAAAAGATATACACACCCCTATGTTTACTGCAGCATTATATACATTAGCCAAGATATGGAAGCAACCTAAGTGTCCATTGATAGATGAATGGATAAGGAAGATGTGAGATATATACATATATTGCATATGTGTGTGTGTGTGTGTGTGTGTGTATGTATATATTACACTCCCATGAAAAGGATGTGATCATGCCATTTGCAATAACATGGATGGACCTAGAGGGTATTATGCTAAGTGAAATAAGTCAGATAAGGAAAGATATTTACCATATAATTTAACTTACATGTGGAATCTAAAAAACAAGTGAATAAATAAACACACCAAAAGCAGAATCAGACCTATAAATACAGAGAAAAAACTGATAGATTTCGGAGGGGAGAGTGATGGGGGGGTGGGCAAAATGGGCAAAGGGGAGTGGGTGATACAGGCTTCCAGTTATGGAATCAGTAAGTCATGGTAATAAAAGGTACAACATAGGGGATATAGCCAATGCTATTATAATAGGATTGCTTGGTGACAGATGGTAGCTACATTTGTGGTGAACATAGTATAAGGTACAGAGTTGTTGAATTATTATGCTGTATGCCTGAATCAAATATAACACTGTGTGTCAACTATTCTCTGTTTCTCTCTATGTTTCTCTCTCTCTCTCTCTCTATATATATATATATATATATATATCTATATATATACATATATATAGATATATATATGATTTTTTTAAAGAGAAATTATAGGTCAGAAACCTGAGACTTGGAGAGCAATAATGACTATCCACTTTTCCAAAAAAGCCCCTATCACCTCATCATTTTTGTATCTTACATGCCACTACTTGAATTAGGAAATAATGGTAATATAAATGAGGAACATATAGAAAGAGGCTATTGGTAGAGATTATTATGACACACCAGAACTACAAAGATAAGTTAAAATGAAACATCAATATCAACTGTTATATATAATGAGAGATTCACAAGTGATTATAAAGCTAATTAGGCAGCAATTGATTAACCAGATAACCTGGAGCTGAAGAATTTTCTGATACAACATATTGAATTTTGTTATTTTTTAAAATTTTCTTGGTAATATAAGTTTTCTTGTAATATTAAGGTAAAGAAGTAAATGCTAATGTCAAAAAAATGCATTAAACAGAATTAAATAGGCAAGGGAGACTTTATTCAAGACTTGTAATAAGGGAGAGTTTGAGCTCAATTCCCCAAAAACAAAAAGCAAGAAGGATAAACTAGTGGAAAAGTACTGGAGGACATTCAAGAGGAGATTGGTAGATATGATTAGGTAGGTCATCTATTTGCCAATCAGCACTTGTCAAAGTGAGGTCCTATCCTCTCACAAAGACTGGGAGGTAGGGGTGTTTTCTTCCCTTATGATTACATTTCAAAGGGATGGCTCCCAGTTCCTTGAGAAAGACATGTGTGGACTGTAAAACCAGTAAGAGGCTTAGAGATAATGTACATCTCAAAGGAGTAGAGAAAGAATTTATAATTATAAATTTTCTAAAGTAGATGCTCTAGGTAAAAGGAAGTCAAGGATTATAGTCAGGAAAAAAACTCTCTAAAGATTAGTCAAGCTGAGAAAAATGTAAAGGCCATATTGATCACTATTACACCAATCTATTAGTTTTCCATATTTCAGTAAATAAAGGAGAAGACATGATATCTTACATAGGATAATGCATATGTATTCTTATATAGGATAATATATGTGAATATGTGTGTACACACACACACACACACACACACACACACATATATATATATACATATATATATGATCTCCTAAATATAGGAGAAGATATATAGAGGATTATAGAAAAATAGCTGTTGTAACTGTAGTATCACAATGGCACATGCAATTAGTTGCAGGCTTGGGAGTTTTCAATCCACATTCCCTTGACCAGAGGTCATCTTGCAGAATGGACTTTAGCAAATCCAATGCTCACATTTAGATAGAACTTAAATTTATGCCTAACAGAGAAGAAAGACAAATTCTCCAGCAGAATAAAAATTATAATATAAAGAATCTATTGTTACATATTTAACATGTATAAAATATTATTGCTATCCTTTTCTATTGACTATCTTGCTATTGGTGGTGGTGTCATTGCTTATGTTAGGGTTCTAAGTGAGTTAATAGTTTCACTCATGTTATTGGTCTTCTTAAATTAATTTTACTTTAGGTATTATGTTTCTCAAACAAGTTTTCTACTGATTGTATGAAATAAGCTAAACATCAAAGAGGAGAGAGACTACTATATTTCCAGTTTATGTTAATTTCTCTATTTCTTGATCTCTTACGTTAACGATGTAACATTTTAAACCTATAATATACTTTACCAGGATGATTCATTAGCATATTATTTAGTTTTCACAAATTACCCGTTACCTTCCTTTTAGAACTACAGTGTATCCCAAAATTTTGTCTAGTGACCATCTGCATTAGTACCACTGGATATATTTGCAAAACTTCACTTCTTTGAGCATTTCTGCAGACCCACTTTATCAGAATCTCTTAGGATATAACTCAGGGATTTGTAAAACTCCCTGGGCTGATATTTGAGAAATCATGAAAAGAGAGAAAGAGAGGTGAAAGAAAGAAAGAGAGAAAAAGAAAGAAAGGAAATAGATAAAATATAGATTTAAAGTGAAAAAGTGAACAAAAAAAATATATGGGATGGGAAATTTGCACAGTAATTATAGTACTATAAGAGTATATGTACATAATGAATATATAGTGTGCTTATGTGTCTATGTATATATACACTAAATGGAGTACCATATTACAGTATTACAAATATTTTTAAAAGATTTATTTATTTATTTTTGAGAGAGAACACACGTGAGTGTGGGGGAGGGGCAAAGGGAAAGGGAGAGAAAGCCTAAAGCAGACTCCGTGCTGAGCATGGAGCCTGATGCAGGGCTTAATTTCATGACCCTGAAATCATAACCACAACCAAAATCAAGAGTCAGGTGCTCAACAGACTGAGCCACCCAGGCACCCCAGTATTACAAATAATTTTTATTATGTTTCTTAAAAGTTGAATTTATCTTAGGATTCATTTCAGCAAATGTATCTTCCATATCTATTATGACTTGGCAATATGCTAAATCCCAATAATGCAAAGAATAAGACAGAGAAATAGTTATGGTTCTTTTCATCAAAAGATAAATATGATTCATAAAATATAATGCTATGGTATTTATACCCAAATATTATTCATAAAATAGTAAGGATAGAGTATTTACATCCTCGGGGATCATTTTAACAAAATGTGTATACATACGTATATTTGTTACTGATGTCATACAATAAGATGAAAGGAAATTAGGTGATGGTGATAAGAAGTCTATGAATTCTTTCCACTTGCAATTGTTTTGGTCAATATTTCTTATACTATGTGAGACAGTTTTACACAAAAAATAATAAGCATTTTGATTTCCTTTTATATACTTACTTAAGTGTACACATTAGAATATACAGAACATAAAAGCCATAATTTTATGGATATTTTTGCTTGGGAGGAGACTCCTGTGGGAATGTTTTAATACACAAGCTTGTTCTGACACATGAATTACAGACCTGGTGCTTAGGTATGTCTATGACAGCTTCAAAACTTCACCAACTTAATCTTCCCACACAATTATTCAGATGCCTTGCTAGCAGGAATGAGGAAGGCTCAATTACATTTTTGTCTCCGAATTTCTATGAATACAGTTGTAATCTACTGGATAATATATTGAAATAAGATTTCTAGTGATACACAGATACAGCAAAAACAGATGAGCAATAATTTGGTAAACACTACATTCAGCATCTAGTAGATGTCCACCATAAGAAATGTGGTCAGAGTATTTCCAACAATAAAGGCTAGAAAACACTGTAGTAATTTTAAATCTTACATATTATTTAACTAATTTATTTGACAAGAGACTCAAATCAGAAAGAATTAATAGTATTCAATAGCACTGAATGACAATGAAAAGTTTAGACAAGTTCAACAGATAGAAATATACAATGTAATTGTCCTTCAGATAGAATTTTCTAATTGAGAACAAATAGATTGAGGGTGGTGGTGTTATTTTATTTTATTTTATTTTATTTTTTGGAGGTGTTATTTTAAAAGCAAGTGAGATTTTAAAAAATTTTTACCAAAAAAATTTTTTATCACTAAAGCCCTAAAAGAGCAGAAGTAGAATTTTAAAAATAATGTTTTTTAAGCAATTAAAATTATTAATGAAATAACTTTCTTATCATAGTGAAAAACAGGCATAGAAATTCTGACAGATAAAAGCAACTTAGAGGGGGGTGAATTGTAGATGAATGTGAAAGGTGGAAGCAAAAACAAAACAAAACAAACCCTGAGAGTTTGTAGAGGATTCTAGATTGCTGTGTATTCTAGGATCTAATACAGGAATTTGGGAAGAAGTGGAGAGAAAAGTAAACCTCTTTTAACGGTTAGAGACAGATGTTCCATGCTCAGGGTTGGAAGAACAAATATTGTTAAAATGTCTATCTACAGATTTAATGCAATCCCTATCAAAATACCAACAGCATTTTTCACAGAGCTAGAACAAACAACCTTAAAATGTGTCTGGAACCCAAAAAGACCCTAAATAGCCAAGAACAATCTAGAAAAAACAAAACAAAACAAAACAACAAACAGCAACAATAAGTGGAGGAATCACAATTCCAGACTTCAAGTTATGTAACAAAGCTGTAGTGATCAAAACAGTATGGCACTGCCATCAAAATAGATACACAGATCAATGGAACAGAAAAGAACACTCAGAAATAAATGCACAATTATATGGTCAATTAATCTTCCATGAAGGAGGAAAGAAGACAGTCTCTTCAACAAATGGTGGTGGAAAAACTGGACAACTACATGAAAAGAATGAAACTGGACCACTTTCTTACACCATACACAAAAATAAACCCAAAATGGATTAATGACATAAACGTGAGACATGAAATCATAAAAAATCCTAGAGGAGAACAGAGGCAATAATGTCCCTGACCTCAACCATAGCAACATTTTTCTAGATATGTTTCCTGCAGCAAGGGAAACAAAAGCAAAAATAAACTATTGGGACTACATCAAAATAAAATCTTCTGCACAGCAAAGGAAACAATCAACAAAACTAAAAGGTAACCTACTAAAAGGGAGAAAATATTTGCAAATGACATATCTGATAAATTAGTATCCAAAATATATAAAGAACTTATACAACTCAACACCAAAAAACCTCACAAATAATCCAATTAAAAAGGGGCAGAAGATATGAACAGACATTTCTCCAAAGAAGATATACAGATGGCCAACAGACACATGAAAAGATGCTCAACATCAGGGAAATGTGAATCAAAACCACAATGAGATATTACCTCACACCTGTCAGAATGGCTAGAATAAAAAACACAAGAAAAAAACAAGTGTTGGTGAGGATGTGGAGAAGAAGGAACCCTCGTGTACTTTTCGTGGGAGTGCAAACTGCTGCCCACTGTGGAAAACAGTATATAAAGGTTCCTCAAAAAATTAAAAAATAGAACTACCCTACAATCCAGTAACTGGACTATGGAGTATTTATCCAAAAATATAAAAACAGCAATTTAAAGGGATACATGCACTCATGTTTATTGCAGCATTATTCACAACACTCAAGTTATGGAAGCAGCCCCAGTGTCCGTTGATAGAAGAATCAATAAAGAAGAAGAGGTATAAATAAAGGAATATTGCTTAGCCATGAAACAATGAAATCTTGCCATTTGCAATGATATGGATGGAGCTAGAAAGTAAAATGCTGAGCAAAATAAGTCAATCAGAGAAAGATAAATGTCATACAATTTCACTCATATGTGGAATTTAAGAAACAAAGCAAAGAAGCAAAAGGAAAAAAAAAGAGAGAGAAACTAAGAAACAGACTCAACTATAGAGAAAAAACTGATAGTTAGCAGAGGGGAGGTGGGTGGGGGGATGCGTTAAATAGGTGATGGGGACTAAGGAGTGCACTTGTGTTGAGCACCAGGTGATGTGTGGAATTGTTGAATCACTATATTGTACACCTGAAACTAAAATGACACTGTATACTAACTATACTGAAATTAAAATTAAAAAATGTAAAAAAAAATCCATCCCCTAAAGAAAGGTTTACAAACAGGCTTAAATAATGAGTGGACTTAATTAAATCAAGTTAAATCAATATAAAAAGTACTATATTAATACCATGGGACTTATTTATAAGAAACTTACAGAAAAAAAGTGTTGTACCATGTAATTTTTCCTTACTTATAAATATTTATCCTTGTGAAACAGAGTCTTAAAAACAAATATTTTAAAGTAATTTTGCAAAACTTAACAAGTAATCATTTTACTTGTACCAATAATTAAAACTAAGTGTGCTGTTTTTATTTATAAAAGTAATTCTGTGAAAGCAATATAAAAATTGTAAGTAATTATATTTTTTACACCAATAATTATTCGAGTGCTGAAGTATGAGATATGTATGCTCTTCTATTAGTTTGCATAATAATAAAAATAATAGTGGGTTATAAAATTAATCAGAAAATTTAAGTGTACACTTTTTGTAAATACTCACAGTATTGTATTTAACTGTATGCGCACTTATAGCTGTTTACTTTCACATTATGTGTATATGCAATTTAACAGCTCTAAAATTATTGATAATTTTTAAAATTAAGAGTAAATAAAATTAGGTTTTAGTATATTTAATTATTGATTGAATTCATGTGGATAATTGCTATTAGCTTTTGAAATACAGTCTTCCAACCCACAGTCTACTATTTGTAGAATATGATCCAATTACATACAAATAGAACATTGTCTATATATAGATCATGGTTTGAGATGCATATACTCATAATGTTTTTAAGTATAACACATAGTTTGTAATCTTTTTCATTTCACAACTAGTATGTTTTCAATATTATTAGATAGAAGTCAATGGGGAATGTTGCATTTAAGTGCAAAAATCTATAGAAAAATTTTTTATCATTGTCATTATTAAAATAGAAATAAAAAGTTTTAAATGTGTATATAAGAATTATATATGTATGTATGTAAGCATACAAACTCAAATCCAGTATTTGTTTACATATTTGGATTATCAGGATTGATCTAGTCATGTGTTTAATCACTTTTTTTAACCAATGCTCTTTATGCTTGCCTTTGAATCACTGTATGTGAAGACCAAATACAAGTTTCCATGTACAAGAGCTGGTATCCTGTTTATAGTGATTATATAGGGGATTGCATTTCTTAAGGGATTATATAATAACTGAAAGAAAAAAATCTCAAAACCTCAGAAGTAAAATGAGTTTATAACTTAAATATTTTATTTTTTTTATTTTTTAAAAGATTTTATTTATTTATTTGAGAGAGAGAATGAGAGAGAGCGAGCACATGAGGGGGGAGGGGCAGAGGGAGAAGCAGACTCCCTGCTGAGCAGGGAGCCCGATGCGGGACTCGATCCTGGAACTCCAGGATCATGACCTGAGCCGAAGGCAGTTGCTTGACCAACTGAGCCACCCAGGCACCCCAAACTTAAAGATTTTAGAAAGTAAGTGTGCATTGTTTAAATATATTACCAATTATACCATAGAATAACCATTATATTACAATTAAATATATATATTTTTAATATTAGAATATTATAATTTAAAAAAAATCAATTCCATGCACCTGATCACATAGTTTGTGACAAAGGCATGCTTTGAAAGAAGAAACTAAATCCTCAAGTTAGATTGTGTTATTTGCACTGGAGAATGTTTTATAAAAGAAAGCCAGAGTTAAAAATAAAATTTTAAAAAGACAATACCAAGAGTGACATAGAAGCTAACCTACTGGAACTTTCATTCATTGATTGTGGGAATGCAAAATGGTATGGTCTCTCTGGAAAATAGTTTGGCAATTTCTTATAAGTAAAGTTAAACTGATGTCTATTATTAAAAAAATAAAATTTTTTTCATACAAAAGCCTATATGAAAATGTCTATAGTAGCTTTATTTATAATTGCTGAAAATTTAAAAAAAATGTCTAATTGGTGATTGGATAATAAACTGTGTTACATCCATATAAGGGTATACACCAACATAAGTCACAATTAAATTTCCTTTTTTTAATAAAGAATGAGAAACTATCCCAAATAAGGCCACGTAGTTATTAGTACTTCATAGTGCAAGCTCTAATGATCTTCTTAATTTGGGCAGAAAATAACCTAATATAATTTTATTGGTATAATACACATGTGATATCTACTCTGTGTGATATTTAAATACCCATATAGACGTACATGGATTGTTTCTTTAGTGCAAAAATCTATGCCAACTAAACTGAAATTTAAATTTTATTTATTTTTTTTAAAGATTTTATTTATTTATTCGACAGAGAAAGAGAGACAGTGAGAGAGGAAACACAAGCAGGGGGAGTGGGAGAGGGAGAAGAAGGCTTCCTGCCGAGCAGAGAGCCCGATGTGGGGCTCGATCCTGGGACCCTGGGACCCTGACCTGAGCCGAAGGCAGCCGATTAACAACTGAGCCACCCAGGCGCCCCTGACATTTAAATTTTAAAGTAAAGTAACTGCTTAGTGAGCCTTTTGATTGTATTTTTTACCTACTACAATTTTATCACTATTTTTGAAGTGTTTTTTTTTCGCCAAAATATTTTAAACCAAAAGAACAGAAAAAATAGCTTTTGTTAAAGTACCTGAAGTGATAGAAAATGTGTATCCACCAATTACTTATCATTTGTCTGTAAAAGTAGCTCTCCAAATGACATTTATATCATTGTAAATTGATAACAACATCTGCCCTTCTTTAAAAATTTACTATACTCAACTTTTACCTTGCAAATATTAGCGCAAACTATTTCTTTAGTCCTGTTGTCCTTCTGATGTTCCATCATTTGGGATAAATGCTTAAAATTGGAAATAACAGTGGAATTTTCAAGATAGTGATTTACTTTTTCTACCTAAAAGGATTCTGGAGGTTGAAGCCCAAGGTTGTTAGGGAACATCCATGGATATTAGGGATATAAAATATTCTTGTTTGCTGTATTTTTAACCCCCTACTCTGCCTTCTTTAGTGAGTGGTTTCCATTTCAATACCACATTTGTATTTCAAGGGAAAAAAAGGATTATATGTGAAAGGCAAAACATACAACTCCCAGTTTTGACAATCCTATTAAAACAGCTTTTTTTTTTTTTTTAACTTGACACAGTTAGTCTCATTTCTTTGGTCATCTTTGCTGCAAAGGAAGATTTAAAATACAACACATTAATGGTGCTAAAATCAATGTTTCATTAGTCACATTCATCCTTCCCAAAGGGGGACAACCATAAGCTAATATCCAGTTATTCTGTGTAGTCCAAAGTCTTTTATATCTGGTACTGGGTAATCCTTGATCAGATATAAATGCGGCTCCTCATATTTGTAACCCAGAACCTAAAATTCCATTTTTCTGCTCATATTATACTAGGTACATAATGGGAAAAGAGAATAGCTTAAAAAACTCTGAGTTAGTAAATTGGAAAATGAAGAGTACAAAGCATTCACTACTTCAGAGCAGTAATAAATCTTGCTTTTACAGAAATAGAGAGAACTGATGCCCACTTGGTGGTTTTCATTTAGCAAATATGCATGGCACATAATTGACCCTTAAGTGAATCTGTCACAAAACTCATGTCCAATCAATACATATTTGAAGAATAAGTGAATGAGTATCTAAGTAGGAAGATAGTTTGGATTTGTCCAGTTTTGGGAAGATAGGAGAAGAAAAGTTTAGATTTAGCCAATTATATACTGGCTAAAATTGGGGTTTTAAAATAAACAGCAGGCTTGTGGTAATCAAATATTTACTATTAAGTGATAATTTATAGCACATTTAGAAACTGAATAAATTAATTTTAGGTTTTTCAGCTGAAGTTGATTTCTCTGATGATGTGGATAAAATCTTTCATTAAAGAGTTTACGGCACAAAGGCTAAAATCAAAATACATAAAAAAAATCTGTTGTGTTTATTTAAAGTATACATGTTCTTTATAATTGTTAGCAATAGTACTATCACTCATTTGACTCAAAGAGTTACAATGTATTCTAATTTCTTAATTTATTTTATTTTATTATTTATGTTAATAACCATACATTTTCATTAGTTTTTGATGTAGTGTTCCATGATTCATTGTTTGTGTATAACACCCAGTGCTCCATTCAGTACATGACCTCTTTAATACCCATCACCAGGCTAATTCATCCTCCCATCCCCCTCCCCTCTAGAACCCTCAGTTTGTTTCTTAGAGTCCATCTTCTCTCATGGTTCCTCTCCCCCTCCAATTTCCCCCCCTTCATTTACAAAGTATTCTAAATATTTTCACATTCAGAGAATTAAGCTATTTCTTATTTGGTGTAGAAAGTCAATAATCCACTAGTCATAAGTAATTGTTACATTATGAATTCCATCTACCATATTTCTCTCATATAATTGCTGTGTAGTATGAACTCTAGCCTACCGTATACACTGTAATAAATATCTTTTGATAGTCTTCCTGTAATGTTCTTAATATCTTTGAACATCTCTATGTATTTTCATCTTTTGGTATTTCACTCCTCTCTCCCAACCTTGTCTTAGCAAGAAGGAAAAGGAAATGAAAATAAATAGACATTGTTTGCACTTTCACAAGTTGATGAACATTGTCTATTAAATAATCTAAGGTTTCTTAACAGTGGAAAATTAAGTGATGCATTAGATATGATGAGCAAAGTTACTAATTTGTTTAATTTTCTGGATCTAATTCATACCCCTCATCTTCTTTGCTGGCTGTTACATGTGGGTGCTGCCTTCATTTTACTCAGCTACTTCTCTCTCTCTTTCTATTGTTGATATCAGGAAAAAAACATATTTCACATATATGTGTGTGGTTATAGATATGTATGTATACGTATGTGTGTATTTGTAGTTACAAGAAAGGGAAGGAGAGAGAGAGACCTTTCAATTGCAGCTTAATTTTATGTTCCTTAAAGTATATGTTCTCTAAAACGTCAGCTTTGCAAATGTTTGCTAAAACTGCTTAACATCGCACTATAAGCAAATAATAAACCAAAATGCCGAAGACTCATTGAAATGTTGTTTATTCTAGATTAAAAAATATAATATTTATCAATTATATTGACTTTTTTGCTATGGGTAATCTGATTCCACAGCTTCTCTAAATGCCACTAAAATATGATGGATTATATATTGTTTAAAGAAAAACATATTTGTAAGTTGTTGAGTGTTTTAAATATAATCAGCAGATATTCTTGTCATGTGTTATTTATAATAAATAAACCCCATAGCAGTCAGATATTTACATATCTTGTAAATATAAATTCCCAAAGCAAGAATCACTCTAATCGTATTCTTTTAAAAAAAATGGGCAGAAGACATGAACAGACATTTTTCCAAAGAAGACATCCAAATGGCCAACAGGCACATGAAAAAGTGCTCAACATCGTTCGGCATCAGGGAAATCCAAATCAAAACCTCAATGAGATACCACCTCACACCCGTCAGAATGGCTAAAATTAACAAGTCAGGGAACGACAGATGTTGGCGGGGATGTGGAGAAAGGGGAACCCTCCTACACTATTGGTGGGAATGCAAGCTGGTGCAACCACTCTGGAAAACAGTATGGAGGTTCCTCAAACAGTTGAAGTTAGAGCTACCATTCGATCCAGCAATTGCACTACTGGGTATTTACCCCAAAGATACAAATGTAGGGACCCGAAGGGGTACGTGCACCCCAATGTTTATAGCAACAATGTCCACAATAGCCAAACTGTGGAAAGAGCCAAGATGTCCATTGACAGATGAATGGATAAAGAAGATGTGGTATATATACACAATGGAATATTATGCAGCCATCAAAAGGAATGAGATCTTGCCATTTGCAACGACATGGATGGAACTGGAGGGTGTTATGCTTAGCGAAATAAGTCAATCAGAGAAAGACATGTATCATATGACCTCACTGATATGAGGAATTCTTAATCTCAGGAACAAACTGAGGGTTGCTGGAGTGGTTGGGGGTGGGAGGGATGGGGTGGCTGGGTGATAGACATTGGGGAGGGTATGTGCTACGGTGAGCACTGTGAATTGTGCAAGACTGTTGAATCACAGATCTGTACTTCTGAAACAAATAACGCAACATATTTTAAGAAAAAAGAAAAAGAAGAAGATAGCAGGAGAGGAAGAATGAAGGGGAGTAAGTCAGAGGGGGAGACGAACCATGAGAGATGATGGACTCTGAAAAACAAACTGGGGGTTCTAGAGGGGAGGAGGTGGGGGGATGGGTTAGCCTGGTGATGGGTATTAAAGAGGGCACATTCTACATGGAGCACTGGGTGTTATGAACAAACAATGAATCATGGAACACTACATCAAAAACAAATGATGTAATATATGGTGATTAACATAACAATAAAAAAATTAAAAAAAATTTCCAGTTATAAAAGTGGCTCAAATTTAAGCAGCAGAATTGACAACAAAAACAAAATATTATTCTCTCATCCACTAATCTAACCTATAAAATGATGATAAATATAAAAATAAGAAATGGGTTTAAAGTTTCCTGATTTTGAGTTACTATAAAACATATTAATCTGTTTTTACTTAGAATTTTAATATCTTCATAATTTTTACGGTTTTAAAAATAGCTTGGAAAATGAACATTTTGCACAAATGGTCAGAACAAAGACTGATATGATCATCGGTACCTCTCACAAGTGAGGAAAGTAAAATAAAGTAAAATAAATGTGATTTCAAATAATTTACATGCAAAAGTCTACTCTATACAGACTTACTTCACTGCTTTGTAGGATAATATTATGAATCAACCAATTTACAGACCCACCATGCTTACATTTTTGAATACCAGACCTTCAGGATATTGAATGTTGAGACTCCAAGTCCAGAGAATAGTCAAGTACTTGGAGTTTTGTAAGCATTTGCTGAGAGTTAAAGTTTTTCATTGATGGACACTCAGTAACAGAATCTAGACTTTAAAAAAAAAAAATCTCCTCATTCCTTGTGTATATTTGTGTTTCTCATTTTAAGGTTAAGACACAACTAGCATGTTATTCCTTAATATTCCATTTTCCAGGACACATCTATTGGTTTCTTTAGACATTGCTTCTCAAATATAGTTACAAGAATTAACATTATTGTGTTGGTTTACTTTGTATTTACTTCAGTTTGTCAATGTTTATTGTCAGTTTTGTCACCCAAAACAAAGTATAATATTTTAGATGTTGGAGATTTTCATAGCCAGAAATCACTCAAATATCAATGGGATATAAATAATAATGTCTATGATTGGGACACTGTAATATCTCACTTATCTGCGAGTCACTTATTTGGAAACCTCAAATATTCACAGGAGAGACAAAAACCAGAATGTCTCTTCAGGCTTGTCAGGGCAGCCAGGAATCCTGGCATTCAGTCAGAGCCGATGGTGTAGGCCAGGCCTTGGCAGATTCTGATGCCAAGACAGTTGGATTTAAGAATCTAGGGATGGACCAAACACAAGTCAAGTACAGGCTGGCCAGCTAAATGTATCAGAATGAACACAGAGAAGAGGGGCATTAGGGGTAGTTCTGCGTGAGCTGCTATTGCTGCCTTGTTCAATCTCAAAATAATTCTCTGAAATCAAGGCAAGACAACTTATTGTTTCTAAACCTTGAAAAGATTAGACTTAAAGGGATCTTGATGTTTTAAAGTGGAGCTGAATTCTATTTCTGAAAGACAATAGTTTAGTTGTATAAGCATTTATCCCTACATTTTTACTCAATTAGTAAAAAAGTCAGAAGTCAGCATAGTTTTCAAAATGTAGCATGTATCTTTATGTTCTCTGATAGTGTAAATATGACAAAATGTTAAGTGCAATTCTTATGTTTAAGGTTCAAAACTTAACCAAAATGGCCTTTAAACACAAGCCAAATATATCATAATACTTAACTGAAGAAATAATAATCTGTTTCAAACTAGAAGGAAAACTTAGATGGGATGGATTTTCTGTGGGATGGTATATAAGAATGCAATACATGGATTCATAAAGTATTTTCAAGAATAATTCTCTTTATATAAGATTTTCTTTAATACTGAATTAAGACTATAACTTCTACCTTCAATTCTAAGATATTCAAGAAGAGCAAACATCAACAATAAAATAAAAGTTACATAGTGTTGATAATGTGGGTTGTGTTCTTAAACAATTTATTATTAATTCAGATAATTTGTTTGTTTATTTATTTATTCCTTCATTCCAATAACTTCCAGTGTTGACTGAGTATGTAATATGCATCATACACTGTTCTTGACATCTTGGAAACTGAAATGAATCAGATAGCCAAAGGTACTTCCTTTAAGGATTTTTACATTCTATTTTAGGAAGTAAGACAACAAACTCAACATAACCAAAGACAAATAAATAAATAAGAACATTTCAAATAACAGTAAAATACTTGAACAAAATATGAGGGAGTCAGGGAAGGCATCATCCAAGGAAGTAAATCTGGAATCTATACATGAGACATGAGTGGTAACTGAATAGCATAGTTATTTTACCTGTTAGTAGATAGCAAATTATAAAGTGCAAGTGATGGAGGGGCCTATTGGATAATACAGACAAGAAAATTGTTCAGAGTCATATTTCCTATAATTTCCACTGGGTAATTGATAGCCGTTACTATACTAAAGTAAATTTTTAAAAGGGAAAGCTAAAACTTTTGCCAGGTTTTTCCCCCTCTCTGTTTTCTTCTAGTACCCCTGAAATTTTTCCCACTATAAACAGACCCATGTGTAGTTAGAATCATTAACATCACATTTAAACCACTTTACTATCTAATACTGGATGAAAACCACATTATATAAATAATACAAATAACAGCTAAATTAAATATAATAGCATAATCTAATCTACAAAATAAACAAGATAAAAAAGAGTAAGTAGGAAATCTATGCTCTTTTTCCAGAAAAAAATTATGGTTAAAAATCATAACTTTAGATGACTCCAAGCTAATTCTTTCAAAATGCAATGTTTTGGTTGGAGTTTGTCTTCAGATCACCTTTTCTTAATTAGAGCTCAAAGATGAGTAGCCTTCATTTTGGGTGATCACATATGAAGAAAAATAACTAGCAAATCAATAAATGTATTGATAAATACACAAAGACTTAAAATTTTATTTATCACTAATGAAGAGAAATACAAAAATTTCTAAAACCAATAAATTTTGAACAGTTTCTAAAACGCTATTGGATTTCCCTCCACCATAAAAGTAAAATAGTAACATTGTTTAAAAGCACACTCAACAAATGACAAAATATAATTAATCAAAACTCAATATTGTTTTGTTTTTATTCTGTTCTAAGGAAGAAAGTAGCTGATCATGTGACCTATCTGTTCAATTTTGCATGAAATAGACTAACAATGTGAATAATACATCCTTATTTGGAGAAAACATGACTGATGGTGTACCTACATTCAGACATAGCTTATCTTTACATATACACTGCAAAAATCACTAGTTTGAAAGAAAACTAAATCAATTATTCCAAACATCATAATCAGACCTTTTATCTTTATCTGAAATACAATTAATTCAAGAAAAAGCCTAATGTAACCTCCCTTCTCCCACTTCTTTGGATATTCCTGATTTAACTCCTTTGCTTTTGTTTTATTTTTTAACAATTTATTTGTTTATTTGAGAGAGAGGGACAGAGTGTGAACAGGGGGAGTGGCAAAGGGAGAGAGAGATACATACATCCTCAAGCTGACACCCTACTGAGCGTGGAGCCTGTCATGGGGCTCAGTCTCACAATCCTGAGATCGTGACCTGAGCAGAAATCAAGAGTCCAACGCTTAACTGAGCCACCCAGGGGCCTAACTTCTTTGCTTTTAAAAGAAACTTTATATTAAATTGAAATATATTTGGAAGATATTAGAAAACATTAAGCTTGTATCCTTATAGCTTTGTTTCATAACTGGGTTTCTTCTACTTTTCCATGAATGATTCCAACTTTTGCCTGAATCATCATAATCTGTCATCATGGAAATAGTAACATATGCCAGCATCCCACTGCTTGTGTTCAATTTGCCAACAGTATGTGAAAGTTTGTCAAATTCACGTGTTTTCAGCATGCTACTTTGTCACCTTCTAACAGGTTAAAATGCTACCACATCTACTGCTGCAGTTTTCCCAGCAGAAAACAGGTGTGTATGGATTACATCGTCAGCAGGGAAACAACAGTTTTGTCTCTTCTGTACCATGTCATTATAATGTAAAGTAGCAGGTAAATTATGGCAAGAGCTGATATGTAGTGAACTGGAGGTAAAGTTTCCAGGTGTTTGGGAAGTTCTCAATGTGAAGGGGCATAAAGTTTTGATTTTCCTCATTTAATGATAGCATTTTCGTTATTGCCTCTTTTAGGAGTGTCTACATTTTTTAAACAAATACATATATTATACTGAAAAGCAGTATAATATGTTAGCAGTGGCTGGTAGAGGGGCATGGGATTACAGCTACTCTTTTCCCCCTTATATGCATTTTTATGATATCATTTCTTCACTAAACCTATTTCATTTGTAATTTTTTTAAGTAGAATAATATAAATATAGGCTTTTTAAACATGGACACTTAGGATGCATGCTAAAGCTAATAGGATTATGTCTATGTAGAATAACATACCATTTTAAAATCATTTTCTATTATTTCCTTTCCTTATGATATTAATGCATTTTAAGGGTATTACATACCTTACCAGTTGAAAATATTATTTTAGTGTGTGATTTATTATATATATAATGACTACCAATTATGATCAATTGCCAAGAAAATAATTTTCTGACAAAAGATTAATTTGGAAAATAATAAATTAGAAATCTACTAAATTAACAAATATGTTAGAATTTGGAACTTAAATATTTTGTATAAAGCAAAATAAATTTTAAGAACTATTAACCTCCATATATCAATAAAATGGGGAGGAAGAATTAAATGCATAAGGTGAAGAAAAACTGGACAGCAACAACCAAAAGAATAAAACTGGAACACTTTCTTACACCATACACAAAAATAAACTCAAAATGGATTGAAGACAAATGTGAAACATGAAACCATAAAAATCCTAGAGGAGAACACAGGCAGTAACCTCCTTGACATCGGTCATAGCAACTTCTTTCTACATATGTCTCTGGAGGCAAGGGAAGCAAAAGAAAAAATAAACTATTGGGACTACATCAAAATAAAAAGTTTCTGCACTGTGAAGCAAACAATCAACAAAACTGAAGGGCAATCTATGGAATGGGTGAAGATATTTGCAAATGACATATCTGATAAAGCATTAGTATCCAAAATATATAAGAAACTTATAAAATTCAACACTCCCCAAAATGAATAATCCAAATAAAAAATGGGCAGAAGACATAAACAGACATTTTCCCAAAGACATACAGATGGCGAACAGACACATAAAAAGATGCTCAGCATCACTGACCATCAGGGAAATACAAATCAGAACTACAGTGAAATATCACCTCACACCTTCAGAATGGCTAAAATTAACAACACAGAAACAACAGGAGTTGGCAAGGATGTAGAGAAAGAGGAATCCTTCTTGCAAACTGGTGAAGCCACTGTGGAAAACAGTATGAAGTTTCCTCAAAAAGTTAAAAGTAGAACTACCCTATGATCCAGCAATTGCACTACTAGGTATTTACCCAAAAAATGTGAAAATACTAATTCAAAGGGGCACAAGCACCCAGATGTTTATAGCAGCATTATCTACAATAGCCAAATTATGGAAACAGCCCAAGTGTCATTCATGTGTGTGTGTGTGTGTGTGTGTGTGTGTGTATTATGCTAATGTGCTAATGTGCTAGTATTATGCTAAGTGAAATAAGTTAATCAGAGAAAGACAAATACCATATGATTTCATTCATATGTGGAATCTAAGAAACAAAGGAGCAAAGGGGGAAAAACAAGAGAGGGAGGCAAACCAAAAAAACACTCTTCACTACAGAGAACAAACTGGTGGTTACCAGTGGGGATGTGGGGGCAGGGGAAATGGTGTAATAGGTAATAGGGATTAAGGAGTGCACTTGTGATGAGCACTGGGTGTTATATGAAAGTGTTGAATCACTATATTGTACACCTGAAACTGATATTACACTGTATGTTAACTAAGTGGAATTTAAATACTTAAAAAAATTAAAAAAATAGAAATTTACATCTCAAAGTCCTTAGTGTATGCAAATTTAAAAATAAATCAATTTAGGTAGTCAGGGTATCCAGGATGGAATATAGACCATGACAAAAATTCTAATTGTGTATAAATGTACAAAATAGCCTCACTAATACTGTGAGGGGAAAGGATATTGACCTATGCAGTTCTGAAAATGTGTAAAATTATTAAATGAAATGCAAAACAGGTGGACATCATGCTCTAGTAGAAAATCAAATATCCCCATTAATGATTTTCTAAAATATTAATACTTTCTCCAAGGCCTAAAATATTAATAATTATGCTTATTTTGTATAATATTAAAATATTGTGATATGATAAATAAATATTTGATTTTTGTCTCCTTAACTGACACACAGCTCCTAAAACTCTTGTGATTTCCATGAAAGGAACATCTTTTGTTATACATAAAAGCCCCTGTCAACCATACTTGAATTTATGCTAATGAGATGACTCTTGGTGGACCCCTAGATAACTTCAGGATGGAAGCTGGTCACCAGAGGAACCAACCATGTATTTTCAGGGTTGAAACTTTCAGCCCCATCCTCAAAATTCCAAGGAGGAGAGATACTGAATTCAGTCACTAATGGTCAATGATTTAATCAATTGTGCCTGTGTAATAGAACCTACATTAAAAAAAAAAAAAGAGGGAGAGAGTACCCCATCTCTCATAATTTGATCTATAAATCTTTTTTGTATTATGTTATGTTAATCACCATACATTACATCATTAGTTTTTGATGTAGTGTTCCATGATTCATTGTTTGTGTATAATACCCAGTGCTCCATGCAGTACGTGCCCTCTTTAATACCCATCACCAGGCTAACCCATCCCCCCCAGAACCCTTATTTTGTTTCTCAGAGTCCATAGTCTCTCATGGTTTATCTCCCCCTCCAATTGCCCCCCCTTCATTTTTCCCTTCCTGCTATCTTCTTCTCCTTCTTCTCCTTCTTCTCCTCCTTCTCCTTCTTTCTCCTTCTCCTTCTCCTTCTCCTTCTCCTTCTCCTTCTCCTTCTCCTTCTCCTTCTTTCTTCTCCTTCTCCTTCTCCTTCTTCTTTTAACATATAATGTATTATTTGTTTCAGAGGTACTGGTCTGTGATTCAACAGTCTTACACAATTCAGATCTGTGAATCTCCTCCATTTAGCTGTTCTGAGTTGTATCCTTTACTTCAAAGTTCACTCATGTACCCTTGTAATCAATCCACACCCCCATCTCTAGTCCTTAGCAATCACTTGTTTCTTGTTATATGACTTTCTTGAAATTATAACAGGAAAGAGGATGTGGATTTTTATTTTGATGAAGTCCCAATAGTTTATTTTTGCTTTTGTTTCCCTTGCCTCCAGAGACATGTAGAAAGAAGTTGCTATGGCCAATGTCAAGGAGGTTACTGCCTGTGTTCTCCTCTAGGATTTTGATGGTTTCATGTCTCACATTTAGGTCTTCAATCCATTTTGAATTTATTTTTGTGTATGGTGTAAGGAAGTGGTCCAGTTTCATCATTTTGCTTGTTGCTGTCCAGTTTTCCCAACACCATTTGTTGAAGAGACCGTCTTTTTCCCATTGGATCTCTCTCCTGCTTTGTCGAAGATTAATTGACCATATAGTTGTGGGTTCATTCCTGGGTTTTCTGTTCTGTTCTATTGATTTATGTGTCTATTTTTGTGCCTCTACTGTACTGTTTTGGTCACTACAGCTTTGTAATATAACTTGAAGTTCAGAATTGTGATGCCTCTACCTTTGGTTTTCTTTTTCAAGGTTGTTCTGGCTATTCTGGGTCTTTTGTAGTTCTATACAAATTATAGGATGGTTTGTTTTAGTTCTGGGAAAAATGCTGGTGGTATTTTGATAGGGATTGCATTAAGTGTGTAGATTGCTTTGGATAGTATAGACATTTTTAACAATATTTTTTCTTCCAACACATGAGCATGGAATGTTTTTCCATTTCTTTGTGTCATCTTCTATTTCTTTCCTAAGTGTTTTATAGTTTAAAGGTAAAAAGAGTAAAGGTCTTTCACCTCTTTGGTTAGGTTTATTCTTAGGTATCTTATGGTTTTTGGTGCAATTGTAAATGGGATTGATTCCTTAATTTCTCTTTCTGTTGCTTCCTTATAGATGTATCATAATGCCACAGATTTCTGTATGTTGATTTTGTATCCTGTGACTTTACTGAATTTGTGTATCAGTTCTAGCAATTTTTTGGTGGAGTTTTTCAGGTTTTCTCTATAGAGTATCCTGTCATCCACAAATAGTAAAAGTTTGACTTCTTATTGATTTGGGTGCCTTTATTTCTTCTTGTTGTCTGACTGCTGTGGCTAGGACTTCCAGTACTATGTTAAATAACAGTGGTGAATGTGGACATCCCTGTTTTGTTCCTGAACACAGAGGAAAAGCTCTCCATTTTTCTCCATTGAGGATGATATTAGCTGTGGGTTTTTCATATATGACCTTTAGGATGTTGAGGTATATTCCCAACATTGTTGAGGGTTTTTATTATGAATGGGTGTTGTACTTTGTCAAAACATTTTTCTGCATCTATTGGAATGATCATATGGTTCTTATCTTCTATTTTATTAATATGGTATATCATGTTGATTGATTTGCAAATATTGAACCACCTTTGTAACCCAGGAATAAACTCCACTTGATTGTGGTGAATGATTTTTTTAAATGTACTGTTGAATTTAGTTTGCTAGTATTTTACTGAGAATTTTTGCATCCAAATTCACCAGGGATATTGGCTAGTAGTTCTCTTTTTTAGTAGTCTTTCTCTGGTTTTGGTATCAGGGTAAAGCTGGCCTCATAGAATGAATTTTATGGGTTTTGACAAAAGTTTCATGTATTTACCATTATAGTATCATAAAGAAAAGCTTGATTTAACCAAAAATATTCCCTGTGAATCAACTATTCAACTCTTCCAACCCTCCCTGAATCCATGTCAAACATTGACCTGTTCAATCTCAGTAAGTTTGCCATTCCAGAAAAATGGAATGCAACTTTCCAACTGGCTTTTTCCACTTTTCAATAAGCACTTAAAATTCATACATGCCTTTACATGGCTTTATAGTATATTCCTAGTTATTGCTGAATGGTGTTTATTATATGAATGTACCACAGTTTTGCATCCATTCACCTATGGAAAGGCATGTTGATTGCTTCTAGTTTTTGGCACTTGTGAATAAAGCTGTTATATATATATATCCATGTGCAGGTTGCTGTGCTGACATAAATGTCCAAATCAACTGGGTAAATAGCTTCCTGAGATTCTGTTTGGCATTGCATTGAATCTATTGGTCAAGTTGGGAAGAATTAAAATCTTAAACATATTGAGTCTTCCAACCCATGATCACAAAATATTTCTGCATTTATTTATATCTTGTTTTATTGTTTTCATCAGTGTTTTATAATTATCTGCACATAGATCCAGTGCATATTTTGTTAGATTTATACCGAAGAATTTCTTTGTGTGTGTGTGTGTGGGGGGGAGGTGTTATTATCCTAAAGGGCATTGTTTTAAATTTCAAATTCCAATTATTTGGTGTGGAAATATAGGAAAGCAACTGACTTTTACATATTGAACTTATATCCTGATACTTTGATATATTTTTTATTAGTTCCAGCACTATTTATATAGATTCTTTCATATTTTCCATGTAGATAGTCATGCTTACTACTTTCTGTTAATTGATCAATTCACCTATGTTATCAAATTTGTGGACATAGATTTGTTTGTAGACTTCATTATTATCCTTTAAATGTTCATTTGGACAGCAGTGATGAAAAGAGTTATCTTTCATTTATAATATTGGTAATTTATGTTTTCTTTTTTTATTTTGGTTACCTGTCTAAAGTTTTATCAATTTTATTGTTCTGTTAAAGAAACCAGCTTTTGGTTTCATTGATTTTTTTTAAAAAAAACTTGTTGGGCTGTTTTAAATTTCATTGATTTCTACCCTCATTTTTATATCTTTTCTTCTGCTTGCATTAGGCTTAAATTACTCTTCTAGTTTATAAACATTAAAGTTTAGGTTACAGATTTACATCATTCCCTTTTTTAAATATATACATTTAATGCTATAAATTTCCCTCTAAATGCTCTTTTCACTGTACTCCATAGTTTTCAAAAGATATATTCCACTTTTATTTAGTTCAAAATAGTTCTTAAATTATCTTGAGACTTTTAATATGACCCACATATTATTTAGAAGTGTATTGTTTAATATCCAAATATTTGGGTGTTTCCAGATATATTTCTGTTATTCATTTCTAGTTTAATTTCACTCTGGTCTGAGAGTATACTTTAATGTTTAGTATTCTTTTGAATTTGTTAAATTGCATTTTATGAACCAGAATGTGACTATCTTGTTGCATGTTCTATGTAAGTTTTAAAAGAATGTGTGTTCTTCTGTTGGACAGAGTATTCTATAAATGTCAAATAGATCAACTTGATTTGTAGTGCTGTTCATGTTATTTATATCCTTGCTGATTTACTACATGCCTGAACTATTATTTACAAAAGGATGTTGATTACTAACTATAAAAGTAGATTCATTTATTTGTTCTCAGATCCATCTGTCTTTGCCTAATATATTTGATCCTCTGTAGTAAGGGCATCTACATCATGGATTGTTATACCATCATGGAGAATTTATCACTTTATCTTTATGTAATGTCCCTCCTTATCTCAGATGATTTTCCTTGTTCAGAAGTTTGCTTTATTTAAAATTAATATAATTTCCTGTTGTTTGTATAGATGGTATATAATTTTCTATCCCTTTGCTTATCTTTTAATCTAATCTTTATATTTAAATTAGATACCTTATAGACAACATATATAATTTTTAATCACCTTTAACAATCTCTCTTTTAGTTAGCATATGTAGACCATTCACATTTAGAATTACTTGTAAAATTTTGTTACTACCTCTTATATTTGTAATTGACTGCTATTCGTTGCATTTGTTCTTTGTTTCCTTTTTTTATCTTGCTTTTTCTACATCATCTGGCTTTAACTGAGCATTTAATATTATTCCATTTTATCTCCTCTCTTAGCCTCTTAATCATACATTTAAAAAGTGATTTCAGTGGTTTTCCTAAAGTTTCCAATATACATTTTTAGCTACTCTCAATCCACCATGACATGACCATATAATATTACATGTATTTTAAGTACCTATGAGTGGATCCCTAATTTATTTTTCACATCATTTGTGTCATTGCTGTTATTCATTTCACTTATTCATGTGCTACGATAACCCAATATTTTTACTATTATTCCTTCAAAGAGTTATCATTTAGTTCAATTAAAAATAAGAAAAATAAAATACTTTATTTTACCTTTATGTATTTTTTCCCTACAATTCTCTTATTTTCTTTATGTAAAATCAAGTTTATGACCACTATCATTTTCCTTTTGCCTGAATTTCTTTCAACATTTCTTGAAGAGCAGGTGTACTGGTGATAATTTCAGTTTTTATTAATTTGAGAAAATCTTTGCTCTTCATTTTTGAAGTATAATGTTGCTAGATATGGAATTCTAGGTTAGCAGCCTTCTTTCACCTCTTTAAATATTTCATTCTACTCTATTCCTGCTCACCTGGTTTTTCTTTTCTTTTTTCTTTCTTTGTTTCTTTGTTTGTTTGTTTGTTTCTTTGTTTGTTTCTTTCTTTCTTTCTTTCTTTCTTTCTTGAGTGTGTGCACAAGAGAGCACAAAAGTGGGGGGGAAGGTGGGCAGAGGGAGAGTGAGAGAGAGAATCTCCTGCAGACTCTATGTCCAATGTGGAGTCTGATGCGGGGCTCAATCTCACAACCCATGAGATCATGACCTGAGCCGAAATCAAATGTTGGACACTGAACTGAATGAGCCACCCAGGTGTCCCTCACCTGGTTTCTGATAAGAAACTCATCATAATTCTTATTCATCTGTGGTTAAGGTATATTATTTTCTTCCTTCCCTCTGACATCTTCAAGATTTTTCTTATCTTTGGTTGTCTGTAGTTTGAATATGATATGCCCACATGGCCTGTGTTTGATATTTGTTATAGTTGTAGTTTAATCTTTGTAGTATATGCCAGATACTTTAGTGTACTATCCTTGTTTTTGCCATCCCTCTTGACTTTAATCTACCCTAAGTACTTCTCAGAGAAAGTCTGTGCCTATAGGTCTTTCAGTTATAATCTACTGTGATAGTGGAACACTTGTTGGCATGATGTTTAAGGTGTGGAGGAGGGAGAGTGCTCTGTAATCTTAAGATTACATCTTAGTCTTTTATTGGGTCTATGTGTCTGGGCTGTGATCTTTACGAGTGCTTCTCCAGTAGTATAGATTTCCCCCGCCCTTTCATCTGTTCCCTGGCTGCAGCTTTCAGAATCCATTCCCTTTAAGCACTGAGCCCCCGTTAATTATGTTTGCTCTCCTTCTCTAAGGTGAGAAAGAAATGCTAGAGGGGACTGAAGTGGGGGAAATGATCTTCCCCTGACTATGACAAGCCTCAGACAGTCTTTTTCCTTGGAAAGTAGTACTTTTCTCATGGAGAAGTCTCTGGAAATATATCTGGAAAATAATTAGTTTTTCCTTCACCTTGTTAGAGCCATGAAGACATCTTCCTCAGCTCTTCATTTTGAGAACATGGTGGAGTTCTTTTTTTTTTAATTTTCTTTATTATATTATGTTAATCACCATACATTATGTCATTAGTTTTTGATGTAGTGTTCCATGATTCATTGTTTGCAAAAAACACCCACTGCTTCATTCAGTACATGCCCTCTCTAATAGGTAAAGACTACAAAATGTACAGCTTTTATAAAAACATGGACCTAGGAGCTTTTCATTTTCATTCTTCTCCAGACTGAATGTCCAACTATTCATCAAAATTACCAGTTAGGTATTCTTATCATTTTATGGCTCCAGGGGCGTCTGCTCCTGGAAAGCACACTCTGCTCTTAGCAATGACTTTGAGGATGTGCCTATCTTCACAGATTTCTAGTTGGTGGTTTCCCTGCACCATTAGTTGTCTGAAACATCCAAGAAAATTCATTCATTTTCAGTTTGTCTAGATTTTTCCTTTTTTTTAAATAAAGATTTTATTTATTTATTTGAGAGGGATCGAGTGAGAGAGAGAGAGATTAAGAATCTGAAGCAGACTCCACGCTGAGCACAGAGCCTGACGTGGGGCTTGATCTCATAACTGCAAGATCATGAACTAAGTCAAAACCAGGAGTCAGATGCTTAGCTTACTGAGCCACCCAGGTACCCCTGGATTTTTCCTTTTATAAGAATGGGAATGGTTACTTCCAAGATCCTTATATGTTGGAACTGAAACTGGAAATCCTACCCCATTGCCTTCCTCACCTTCCCCATCATTGGATATGTCTTACTTTGAGTAGTGAGAAGTTCTCTCATGTGCACAAAAGTTCTTTATTAGATATATTTTCACATATTTTATTATAGTATTATTCTCTCAGTTCCCTTTTCAGAGCTTTAAAAAAATAAAGTTCAAGGTTGGTTTGTTTGTTTTGTTTTGGTGTCATATCCAAGGGCACTTTATCAAATCCCTAGACATGAATATTTTCTTCTATGATTCATTCTAAAGGCCTTATTATTTTACTCTTTACTTAAATCTCTGATCCATCCCAAGCTCATTTTCACATGTAAAGAATGGAACAAGGTTCATTTCTGCATATTAAATTTTTTGATATGCTTTTCTCTTTCTACAGATCCAAATTTCTATCATTCCATTTCTTCCTGAAGGACTTTATTCAGCAATTCCTTTAGTGTGCTTCTAAGTTCTTTCAATTTTTATACATCTGAAGAATTACTTATTCTGCCTTTCTTTGACAGATATTTTCATTTGATATGGGATTCTGCAAAGCATTTTTTTCATTTTATTATACTGAAAGACACTATTTTATTGTTTAATTGTTTTCAATGGGTAATCTACTGTCAACCTTATTTTTTTCCTATGTGTGTAATGTCTTTTTTCTCTTCCTGCTATTGAGATTTTTCCTTTAGCACTGGTTTTGAATGATTTGATTACAATGTGCTTGGTGTCATTTTCTTGAGAATTTTGTACTTGGATTTCATTGAAGATTTTGGATCTGTGGGTTTTGAGTATCTTCATAATTGGAAAATTTTCAGTCATTATTTCTTTACATATTTTTCTGGCCTTCCTTCTTTGAGAATTTCAGTTACATATATATTAGGACTCTTGTCATTGTCCCATAGTTCATTGTTTCTCTTTTCATTATTTTTGTTCTTTCTGTTATTTAATAGCTTCTATGTTTAATTTTGAAAAATGTCAATTACTAGGGCACCTGGGTGGTTCAGTCGGTTGAGTGGATGCCTTCAGCTCAAGTCATGATCTCAGGGTCTTGGGATCAAACTCCACATTGGGCTCTCTGCTCAGCAGGGAGCCTGCTTCTCCCTCTCCCACTCCCCCTGTGTGTGTTCTCCTCCTGTGTGTGCTCTCTCTCTCTCTCAAATAAATAAATAAAAATCTTAAAAAAAAAACAGACGACTATGATAAACTTGGCCAATTTCATAAAACTCAAAAAACCAGCCAACAAATAGTCAACTTAAAAAAAGGGTTAACTACTATGTTTTCATCTTTTCTAATCATTTCTTCCTGCAGTTTTCAACTAATGTATGTTTTATACTAAATACTGTAATCATCTCTAGAAGTTATATTTGGGTATTTTCATATTTCTTTGTTTTCACAGAAATCTTTGAAAATATGGAATATTGTTCTAATGTCCTTTTTACTAACATCTGTGTCAGTCCTGGGTAGTTTTGATTAACTTATCATTTTTCCTATTCATGGGTATTTTTTTTTTCCAGCATCTTTGCCTTTTTAATATAAGATTTGTTTTCATCATTTCTGAGTGTAACACATTTCTTCTAAAAATAGAGCTCTTTGCTTGTTCTGAAACTTAACTCCCACTTGGAGGTGACAGGGCATAAGGCTGACTATAGCTGTGGGCGGCGCTGCCAGTGGTCCCCGGTCACAGACTCTTCACAGGACCCTGGATGCTCACGGCGAGGAGGAATCAGCTGCAAATCCACGGTACTGAAGAGACACGACACAAAGTTCCGAGCTCCCATCCATGCCTGGTGTGGACACACCCGAGCGCGGCTCCCACAGGCCAGGGGGCCAGATGGCAGCGGCCCTTCCCCCAGGAGGTGCAGACAGAGGGATTCTGCACACATCCACCAGAAGACGGCAGGGTCCCCCTTCTAGCACACCGGTTAAGAACCGCCAAGTGCGCAAACACACAAGACAGAGGGACGCAGGGCTGAGGACGTTATGCTCCTGCCCTGGGCCAATGCAGACCTGGACTTAGTATCATGGAACTTGCTGGGGTTTTCTCACAATATAGATGAAGAGTGAGAATCTCCCCTTACCCCCAAGAAGAGCCTGGTTAGCTCCTGAATCCAAATATGCCCTTGATGTATCCAGTGAGGCCACTCTTGGTCTTCTGCTCCAACTTGTCCTCAAGAGGTGGGAAAGCCACATGGTTGAGGGCCAGGTCAAAGAACAAAGTCTTGCAAGGGATGGGCTGAAATCCCGGCGGGAAGTGCACCAGGTTGGCTTGCTTGGTGACGAGGGAAGGGTCCAGGCAGAATGTCTCAAACCGTTCAACCAGAGGTTTGTTGTCCTTGACTTGGGAGGAAGTCTCCGTTTGGTGGGAGTCACTTGCATCAAGGATGGCTGGTGCCTGCAGAGAACATTTTTCTGACCTCACTTGCGTGATGAGCTCTTGCACGTCGGGCAGGTCCTTTAAGCTGTTCCTGAAGGCCCCAGCATCAGAATTTACTTCGTTGGGGTACTTCAGGCCTCGGTCATACAGGACAAGGGCTTCGCTCTACTTCTTCACCAACACATAGGACTGAGCAATTAAAAAACACCTATAAGCCTTAAACACCAGTGTCTTGAGGCCTATCTCTTTCTGGAAGGCTCGGTCCTCCTCTAACCCAGGAAGCTGGAGCAATTCCACCAGATTCTGCAGAATGATGTCATAGAGCCGGACGAGGTCCTGGGGCTGCGGGGAGCGCTTGCTGTCATCTTCTGGCTGCTGCTGTAGTGCCTTCTGCAGCCCCTTGGCCATGTTCTCGTTCTGCCTGACGGCCGTCGACAACATAAATCAGATAGCTGTGCAGGTATTGAAGATTAGATACCTTCCCCGACTCCCCTTCAAGGGTATAATCTCTCTGTTTCTGATCGGGCTTGAGCTCTTCCCGAACGGCCTGGATGGCGTCCCGACACTCACTGAGCATGGATTCAAACAGACGCTCCTTGGTTTCTTCACTTTCAGCCTGGGCAATGGCTGTTTCGTTATCAGCCAATCCCAGTAAAAAGATCCTCACTTTGTCGATCTTCACTGGAACGGTTCTCCCTCTCCATTCCACTTCGCTCATGGTGGCTGCCTGTTTGGGCTGAGTCTGAGTAATCAATGCCTCCGATTTTTTAGCCAGAAGACCCTCAGTGCCCCTGGACCTCAATCTCATCTGCATGAGCTCACTGATAGCGGACTGGTCCCTAATGTTATATGCACAGTAGCGGACGGTGGGTGAGATCTCTTCCACACGCTGGTTGTACAGCACAGCCTGCTCCTCCGTGAAGGCGCTGGCCAGTTTCTCGTAGATAGTTTTGCATTTATTAAAAGCCTCAATCGCAGCTTTCCATTCTTGATGTTCAAAACGCAGTATTCCTGAGAGGTAAGCCATGTAAGCCTGAGCCTCTAACTTGGTCTTGGCATCCACGGGATTGCTCTCACACAAGCGTTCCAATTCCTCTGCATGTTTCACAGCTTTGTGCGGGCGAGACAAGTGGAACCGTTTTCGGGGTTCAGTGTTGGCGTCCTGTTTCAGCTGCATGGCATAGCTCCAGGCTCGTTCAGCATCCATCAGAACCAGAAGCAAATACCTGTTATCAGTCAGAAGATCTTCAGTTATTTTTTTCCCTGTAAATTTATGTCTGTTCCCCATCGTGAAGTTGAGTGTTTTCCGAAGATGTATTTGTCTACGGGAACAGTAGCCCCTATACCTCTGAAAATCTCCATGCCGTAAACCATGCTGCTGCTGGGATTCCTTAATAATCTGAAGAATCTCCAAACTCAGGCTATCCCCGAATTCTTTGTTTGCCTTCGATCCAGCTGAAGGCAGTTCGTTTTTCTTATTTTCCTCTCCTCCGCCACAGCATCCACCGCAGCTACCGCCACTGCTGCCCCCGCTGCTGCCGCCGCCGCCACCAGGAACTTGTTTCTCAGCAGCCATCTTGCCCCTCATCGGTATTTTTTACCCACTTCTTTGCATGCCTGGTAATTTTTTTAAAGATTTTTATTTATTTATTTGAGAGAGAGAGAGAATGAGAGATAGAGAGCACGAGAGGGAAGAGGGTCAGAGGGAGAAGCAGACTCCCTGCTGAGCAGGGAGCCTGATGTGGGACTCGATCCCAGGACTCCAGGATCATGACCTGAGCCTAAGTTAGTCGCTTCACCAACTGAGCCACCCAGGCGACCCTGCCTGGTAATTTTTGATTGGTTGGAATATATTGTGAATTTTATACTTTTGAATGCTATTTCTGTATTCTCTAATGCAGTTAATTTACTTGGAAGTATTGTAGTCTTTTCATGTCTTGCTTTTCAGGTTCATTAGGATTCAAGTAGTATTTACTTTAAATATTCCCTACTATTAAGGTAAGACCTTTGGGTACTTCACTCATTACCCCATGGAATATGAGATTTTCCCCATTTGCCTGGTGTGGAACAGGTCCTACTCCCAACCCTTTGCAAGTTCAGGCTCTATTGTCTCTGATTCTTCAAATGGTTATTTCTCTAGCCTTGGGTAGTTTCATCACATGCATGTATGATCTGTATCTTCTGAACATTCAAGGAGGTCCCTTTTAGATTTCTGGGGTTCTTTCTCACAAAATTATGTCTTGCTCTATTTGTGCATTCACTTGTCTATTTGCCTCATTTAATTCTCTGAAATACCTGAAATTTGGGTTATCATCTTTTATTATTTTTTTGGAAAATTCTCAGCCATTTCTTCAAATATTTCCCCTGAATCATTCTATTCTCTTCTCTTTCTAGGGTTCCAGTTACATACTGGCATACCTCAGAAATATTGTGCATTTGGATCAAAACCATCACAATAAGGCAGTTTTCATAATAAAGTGAGTAAAATGAGTTTTTGGTTTCTCAGCACATATAAAAGTTACGTTTAACTATACTGTTGTCTATTAAGTGTACAATAGTATATCTAAAACAAAAATGTACATACATTAATTAAAGTTACCTTATTGCTAAAATAGGCTAATCATTGTCTGAGCTTTCAGCAAGTCATAATCTTTTTCCTGGTGGAGGGTGTCGCCTCAGTGTCGATGGGTATTGACCAATCAGGGTGATGATTGCTGAAAGATGCAGTGGCTGTGGCAATTTCTCAAAATAAGACAACAATGAAGTTTGTCACATTGATTGACTCTTCCTTTCACAAATAATTTCTGTAGCATGTGATGCTGTTTGATAGCATTTTACCCACAGTAGAACGTCTTTCAAAATTGGAGTCAATCTTGTCAAACCCTGATATTGATTTATCAAGAAAACTTATGTAATGTATAATACAGTTCAACAATCTTCACAGCATCTTCACCAGGAGTAGGTCCCATCTCAAGAAACCACTTTCTCTGGAAGAAAAAAAAAAAGGAAAAGAAGAGAAGAGAAAGGAACCACTTTCTTTGCTCATCTATAAGAAGCAGCTTATCTGTTAAAATTTGATCATGAGATTGCAGCAATTCAGTCACATCTCCAGGCTCCACTTCTACTTCCAGTTCTCCTGCTGTTTCCACCCTATTTGTAGTTACTTCCTCCACTGAAGTCTTCAATCCCTCAAAGCCATTCAGCAAGTTTGGAATCAACTTCTCCAAGACTCCTGTTAATGTACTGACCTCTCCCCATGAATCACAAATGTTCTTAATGGCATCTAGAATGGTGAATCCATTCCAGAAGGTTTTCGATTTACATTGTCCAGATCAATCAGAGGAATCACTGTCTATGGCAGTTGGGGCCTTACGAAATGTGTTTCTTGAATAATAAGACTTGAAAATCAAAATTACCCCTTGATCGATGGGCTGCAGAATAGATTTGTGTTACCAGGCATGAAAACAACATTAATCTCATTGCACATCTCTTTCAGAGCTCTTGGGTGACCAAATGCATTGTCAATAAGCAGTAGCATTTTGAAAGGAATCTTTTTTCTAAGCAGTAGGTTTGAATAATGGGCTTAACCTATTCAGTAAACCATGTTGTAAACAGATGTGCTGTTATCCAGATTTTGTTGTTCCATATAGAGCATAGGCAGAGTAGATTTAGCATAATTCTTAAGGGCTCTAGGATTTTCAGAATAGTAAATGAACATTGACTTCAACTTAAAGTCACTAGTTGCATTAACTCCTAACATGAGTGTCATCTGGTCCTTTGAAGCTTTGAAGCCAGGCAGTGACTTCTCTCCAGCTAAGAAAGTCCTAGACAGCATCTTCTTCCAGTAGAAGACTGCTATGTCTCTACTGAAAATCTATTGTTTAGTGTAGCCATCTTCTTTAATTATCTGAGCTAGCTTTTCTGGATAACTTGCAGCTTCTATATCAGCACTTGCAATTTCACCTTGCATTTTTAAGATGACTTCTTAAACCTCAAGAACCAACCTCTGCTAGCTTTAAAGATTACTTCTGCAACTTCTTCACCTCGCTCAGCCTTCACAGAATTGAAGAGTTAGGGCCTTCCTTTGTATTAGGCTTTGATTTAAGGAAATATTGTGGCTGATTTGATTTCTATGCAGGCCACAAAAACTTTCTCAATATCAGCAATAAGACTGTTTGCTTTCTTATCATTTGTATGTTCAGTGGAGTAGCACTTTTAGTCTCCTTTCAAGAACATTCCCTTTGCAGGCGCCTGGGTGGCTCAGTTGGTTAAGCTACTGCCTTCCGCTCAGGTCATGATCCTGGAGTTCCAGGATAGAGTCCTGCATCGGGCTCCCTGCTGAGCAGGGAGTCTGCTTCTCCCTCTGACCCTCCCCCCTCTCATGTGCTCTCTCTCTCTCTCTCACTCTCTCTCTCAAATAAATAAATAAATCTGAAAACAAAACAAAACAGAAAAAAGAACATTCCCTTTGCAACCACAACTTGACTGTTTGGTGCAAGAGATGTAGTTTTTGGTCTACCTTGGCTTTTGATATGCCTTCCTTGTTAAGCTTAATCATTTCTAACTTTGAGTCAAAGAGAAATATGTGAACTCTTCCTTTCACTTGAACACTTAGAGGCTGACATAGGGTTATTAATTGGTCTAATTTCAATATCCTTGTGTCTCAGAGAATAGGGAGGCCTGAGAGAGAGAGAGAGTAGGGAGCAGCCACTTGATGGAGCAGTTGGAACACACACATTTATCAATTAAGTTTGCCTGTCTTAGATGGATGTGATTCATGGTATACCAAAACAATTATAATAGTAACATCAAAAATTACTGATCACAGATCACCATAACAAATATATTACAATATAATATAAACTGAAGAAGTTTTTTGAAACATTGCAAAAGTTACCAAAATGCAACACAGAGACACAAACTGGGAAAATGCTATTGGAAAATGGTGCTGATAGACTTGCTCAATGCAGGGTTGCCATAAATATTTCTGTTTGTAAAAAATAGTATCTGCAAAGCACAGTAAAGTAAAACAATAAAACAAGATATGTCTGTATATATTAGACTGCTTAATATTGTCCTATATTGTCTACATGATTATGGTTATGATTATAATTGAAGATGATTTTTACCTTTTTTTTCCCTCTGTATGTTTCAGGTTGAATAATAACTATGGAACTATCTTCGAATTCACTGATTCATTCCTCAGCTGCATTCTTACGGGTGTAACCTGTCAAAGAAATTCCTCTTACACATCTTGTGTCATGTTTTTTTATTGTTTTTGCCACTCAATTCTTAACATTTGTGTCATTAATATCATATGTTTAAAATTAGTATGATGATATATTCAGGGTTTCTGATACAATTGACATGAAAAGTTGTAATTTTTTCAAATGTATACTGCAACTCCTTATGTTCTAAAATTGCATTGTTAAATAAGATTTCTGCAACACTGAAATGTTAAGTTTGGTAGCCACTTGTACCTTGATAGCATGTGAAATGTGGCTAGCACAACAGAGGAACTGAATTTAAAATTTTACTTAGTTCTATTTTATTTTATTATTTTTAAAGGTGTATTTATTTTAGAATGAGAGAGAGGGAGAGTTGGGGGGAAGGGCAGAGGGAGAGGAAGAGAGAATCTCAAGCAGACTCTATGCTGAGTGCAAAGCCCAACGCAGGGCTTTATCTCACAATGCCAAGATGATGATGTGAGCCAAAACCAAAAGTTGGAGGCTCAACCAACTGTGCCAGCCAAGTGCCCCAAGTTTTACTTAGTTTTAATTAAGTTTAAGTAGTCACACCAAGCTGGTGGCTCCCATATTGGCACAACTGTAGAATTTACTAAATCTAAGCATAGTCTTATTATTTTCAATTAAAGAAATATAATTCAGTACAATTTGTACTGAATACATACAAATTGTTCCACTACACACTGCAATATCCACAAATAAAATACTGTAAAGCTCTTAAAGCATTAGGCGAAGGGTCAATCCAGATATGTTCACAGCTAAAACTTTATCAATCATGGCCAATAATCTTTCCTAACCATATGTATAAATATTCATGACTGCTGACAGTATTTTTTCTTAATCAAAAGGATAGATTGTACAAAAGTTCAAACAATAAAATGCTTTAGTTTTCTACATTATCCCTGGAATTAAGGATCCCCAGAATATCTGGGGGATTATGGATCTTATTCTTCTGTATAATCAGCATGTATGTATTTAACAAAGCATTATTACTTGAAATAAAAGGATAAACATTTTATCATTGTATTCAGTTTTGACATATTTGTAAATGACATCATGATGTAATATAAAGATATCAAAACTGGGGATTAGAAGTGGTCATCTTGGCTTATTGTATACCTGTCTTAAGCAACAATTCTTTGAGCATCATCTTCTTCTTGTGTAAATTGGAGACAGTGATCTACCTCACACAGTTGGTGATAGTGCAGAGGAGCTATATATATTTCAAGAATTATGATTTTTCTTTGCTTTTCTCAGAACAATCCCCAGGATTATGACATTACAACTCAATATAAACACTGATATCATCATGTTTACTTTTATTTGTGTATATTATGTGCATAGTACAAAATAGTACATATGCATTTTAATTACAAAAACTCACATCTACATGACATTACACCTCAAGTACATAATCAAATCTCATTTAGGTGCCTTCCTTTTTAATCATTTATCGTCAGAAAATGTAGGATACATGATAGTGAGAGATAATTCAAATGTCCATGAACTGAATCTATTTATCAATTTGCAGGTTGGTCCCATTCACCCCCTACTGTTCTCCTGCATTATTTCAACTAGATGAGGTAGTGTACACACTACTGGTAATTTAGCGAGCTGATAATAGATGCATACCATTTTAACATTACAGCAGGGAGTCCTTGTCTTGCCTTTTCAGTTCACAGCATTGTTACTCAATGTAACACCAATTAACACTTAAGTGATAAGAGTTTTAGTTTCTAGGTAAAACCTGGGAATCTTTCTTTCATGCCTCTGTACTGGAGCCTGTGTAGTTATGATATTTAATCAGCTGAAAGCCCAGGGCATGCACTTGTACTTGTGTTATTATTTATAATTGAATGTAGCACTGCTGCTGTGGCATACCTTACTGGCATCATTTGTATAAGGTTTAATGGTTTCTGATACTGCTACTTACCAGGCTATTCTGCTATAATGTAGCAGAGTGTTTTAAAAGACTTGTTTGTGACTGAAGTCAATGGGGGGCAGGTAAAGGGGTATAAACAGTAGTGAAAGCTGCAACAGAATAATTAATTTTCAAAAATAAACATGATTCTTCTCCAATATTAGCCAATTTTCAAATTTGTGAACATGATATAAACAACTCAGAAGATAATATATAGTAAGGCTCAGAAGAGGCTAAATAGCAATAAATCAAATATCCATTTTGAAATTGAGAGACTAGCATCTAGTCTAATCACACACACACACACACACACACACACACACACGCTACAAATAAAAAATAAGGAAGTAAGATTTCACAATCATATTCTAGAAATCTAGTTTTCTGAGCACTAATGTGAGAAAGCTTGGCTATGTTCACAACAGGGCCACTGGATTGCTGCAAGCATGGAAATTGGCATCACTGTTATTACAATGTACATTTTATACAGTGACACTAGTATTGCAATACAGTAGCATCTGAAATAGACCTGCACAAGTTTCTCTTATTACATGTACATTAAGTTCTTAGGCTATCATATATTTATGGGAATACTAAGAATGCTTATTAGACAAAAATGTAGGTTACTATTTAGTTAAATTCACAATTATAATAACTTTATGTGCTTTTTGACTTTTTAAATAGTGTTTCCTTTGATTTTCCTTTCAGATCCTCATTTTGTTATCCAAATGTGGATGTCATTATGTCTTCAACAACACAAAACTTGTGGAATAGCTACAATATGCTAAACTGTAGCCGATATTTTGGGGATGCAGCTTTGAACAACATAAACTCAATTTATCCAAGCAAGTTCCACAGCTATAAGCTTCTGACTCCATGTATTTTATATTCTATAGTAAATATCCTTGTGAAGCATGCTACCATTTTACCTCCCAACAATATACAAATGCAACAAAGAATCATTAAACTAGACCAGAGGGATTGGCATATATTTTATACATAAATGTCCTTGATCTTGAAAAGCTATGGTCAAAAGACAACCTAACCCTCTGTCCTTCTGCTTGCTAAATTCTTCCCAAGTTTTGAGACTGACAGGTATTTGGTTTTGCTACTGCAGTAATTTTTAGGTGAAGGAAAGCTGCTTTACAAGCAGCAGCTGCTCACATACTGAAATAGTAATTTGGAAAATATAATAATTGTTTGTCCATCTATATTTTAAATATCACACAAACAACAACAGCAACAGACCTCAATAGTATAGTTGTGAAGAGTAAACAAATTTGCATATGGAAGATATTCTAAATATTAAGTTTGTTTCTTATATTAATTCTAACAGCCAGAGAACACATTATGTGGTGGTTTACATTTCTTTACCATACCTTATGATCTAGAAATTAATGGCATAGGAAAGGGAAAAAGAAAGTATATTAGAAAAATCACTGGATGATGATTTAAAAGATATGAGGTTAAAATTCCGATTTGCTACAATTAGCAAACATTGTTTCCATAATTCTCAAGGGTTGAGAGTAGATGAGCTAATAATTGAAGGATTATTTTATAATTTTAGAAAGAATTAATTGCAAAGTAGTTTAGTCTTCTTGGAGTACTAAGAATTATGTGATACAAATATTAGCTTTTCATTTATTTAAGTGATTAAATATATTTCCCTGTGAATTAATATGATATTAAATCTAAGATGTTTATAATTATATGCAGTGTGTTTCATCCCCACCTTCATCATGAATGATGAATTAACAAAAAGTTAACTTTGTTTTTAATAACTCAAAATTTCAAGATGGGCATAAAAGATAAACTCTATTAGAAGTGATGAACTAAGTAATCATCATGACTGATGATGTCTGTTATTTATCACTATATGTGAGATTGACCAATTCTTTCTACCATTGTCTTTAAATATGAGAGCCAATTACAGAGCATCAATTTCAAAAAGGAAAAGAAAAGAAATTGCTTCTGCACCTATTTGATTGGGTAAACAGGGCCATGTGGATAAACCTAACTTCAACGAGGCAGAGAAATGCCATCTTATGCTCAGGAAGCAGAAAATTGATAATGCTTAAAACAGCATTAATAAGAACCATTTTATAATATTAAAAAATATGTGTTCATTGGGGGCGCCTGGGTGGCTCAGTTGGTTAAGCGACTGCCTTCAGCTCAGGTCATGATCCTGGAGTCCCGGGATCAAGTCCCGTATCGGGCTCCCTGCTCAGCAGAGAGTCTGCTCCCTTTGACCCTCCCCCCCCATGCTCTCTCTCTCTATCTCATTCTCTATCTCAAATAAATAAATAAAATCTTTAAAAAAAATAAATAAATAAAAATATTTGTTCATTGGATTTTTAACACTGAGTTTATTTTTTATAATAATTTACTAAGGTAATTAATGATTTTTTAACATCATTCCAATAAATATATATTTTTTATTAGCTTTGGGTTACTTTACTATTCTTAAAATTCATTAGAATACTTTATATTATTTAATATAATATAATTTTTGTTTTTTATGTTATCTGCATTTTGGTAATGCCATATATTATTTAACAAATTATTTAAACAATCGTTTTATTAAGTATATTCCATAGGTGTAACTGTAACACCTTTAACAATTATTCCTGTATATCTGAAAGGATTAAAGATTTTCCATAGTCTGATATAATCTTACCACATAGACTTAATCACGATTTACTTTTTCAACATTACTGACATTGTCAATACATCAATTTTTCTTAGTTAATCATTTTCTGTTATATGAGTTAAGATTCTACTCCAATGGCTATAATGAATAGACTTTAAGGAAAATAATACAGAACCATGAGATGGTTTATAGCAATGGTTCTCAACTAGAGGGTGTATAGGGAGGAGGAGGAAGAAAGGTGGATTTTATCTTTCAAGTGACATTTGACAGTCTGGAGGCATTTTTGATTATCCTTACTGAGGAGGGGTGCTATTTGCTTCTAGTGGTAGAGGCCAAAAATGTTGCTAAACATCCTACAATGCATAAGATAGCTCTGCGCGCGTGCGCGCGCGCACACACACACACACACACACACACACACACACACACACACACACACACAACTATCCAGTTGAAAATGTCCATTATGTCAATATAGAAAATCCTGAGTTAAAAGATCAAAAAACAGTGAGATACCCAGAGAATAGCTACAGAAGGACACAGTTACCAACTCGGTGGCCTTGGGGGGGTGGGCGGGGCGGAAGGGAGGAAATAGTTACTGGTATTCAGTGAATGCTGGAATGTTGGATAAGTGGACCAGCTTGTGGAATTTATTGCCACAGAGGAATACAATGACTACCAGGGACAATATGAGAGTATGGAGGGAGTGGGGAACAAATACTTTAGTTTCTGTCTCTTTCCTTAAACTGCCCATGCTACCATTATCCACATCCAACTAAAGCTAGATATCAAGGGAATCTGGAAGATAGGGTGCCCAGGGGCCAGCCTCCTGGACTGAGAGCAACCTAGAAAAGAAGAACAGATCTGGGGTAAGGGTAGATGGAGAATAAGTAGCACATCTACTATACTTCAGTGTGCTTTTAATTTTAGTATGCTGTACATGTTAACTAGGTCTCCTAAAAAACATACAAAAAGGAAATTTGGATAAGTTCTTTGTTTGTTTCTATGATTGTTTATTCCTACTGATACTTTTTTATTTTTATTTTTTTTAAGATTTTATTTACTTATTTGACAGAGAGAGACACAGCGAGAGAGGGAACACAAGCAGGGGGAAATGGAAGAGGGAGAAGCAGGCTTCCTGCTGAGCAGGGAGCCTGATGCGGGGCTCCATCCCAGGACACTGAAATCATGACCTGAGCCGAAGGCAGACGCTTAACGACTGAGCCACCCAGGTGCCCCTCTACTGATACTTTTTTTTTTAATGAGCAATTTGAGAAATTCTAAACCTAGAACATATTATTTTTTTTATTTTCATATGAGAAAAAACGTTTAACATGAAGTTCCATAGTTTAAGGTATTTGAAACAGTTGTTTCCATTCACATTTTTGTTCAATATATATTTCTCAGGAAAATGTTCTCAACTAATGGCTTATGGCAATTAAACCTGTGTGGAATCATAAGTTTTGGGAAATTTATAAAATGTTATTACCTTATAATCTACCTATATTAAAAATCTGCATTGCTTATAGAGAGCTGATTTCAGGGTTTTATTTTTGCTCTTAAAACAGTACCCCTAACTGAGGATTAAATTAAAATAAGTCTTTTCATAGATGGCTCCCACTGGAATGTAAATTACAATTCTAAGATTGCTGGTTCTCATGGCCTGTCTTTGCTATTTTTCTATTAAAGCTTCTAATTTTAGTAAACACTATTAGTGTGTTTTAGATCTAATGAGAAAAGGATGGCCAGAAAGGATGAAGATTAAAAGGCAAATCACATGGGTTGGATCATTTTACGCCTAGAGGATGATTGGACGTACTCTTCATCATAGACATGTGTGGAGCTTGTCTTTTACTATTCAGAGAAGACACAAATTAAATACTTTGGGGTTCCTTTTTGTTTGTCTGTTTTCTGTTTTCCAGGTAGGCGTTCAGCTTAGAAAGTAAACAAACAAATAAATGAATACAAAACAAGAAGTATTGAAGTTTTGATTTTGATTAATTGTTTTGGTTTTGCTTAATTTCACCATGATATTGCAATAGTCTTAAATGTGGACTAAAGCAATGCTTTGTGAAGTGTGGGCCATGAAACAGCAAAATTAGAATCACCTGGAGGCCTGTCACAAAGGCAAAGCTGGACCCTATCCTGAAGACACTGGATCAGAATTTCCGGGGTTAGGGAACAGGAATCAACATTTTAAGAAGCCTTCGAGATGATTTTGATGCAGGCTAAGTCTGTGAAGCACTCTACTAGATGATTTACTTAAAATCAGAGGGCTTCCTTAACAATGTTCTAAAATTATAATTCTTCAAGGGATTGCAGAGATCTACAGTTATCTATTTTGTTTTCTAAAGTCAAATATACTATGAACAATATTTGAAAATTGTTGGTTAGTTATGTTTAATTTTGTTATGTTTTCTGTCACTAACAAAGTTATGATAAGAATTGTCTGGTACTACAGATTCTGTTCCCAAATTGCCTCTTTTCTGAAAATAATGCAGGCTGACCACAACTTGGAAATGATAATGTAATTTAAAAATGACCTTAGAAATAAATGCTTTAAGGAAATCATTCCTCAAATTCTTCTAATCAGTTTAATAAGAAGTTATTAAAAATCAAAACTTTACTTGAGGCAAATTCTGCTAGGAATTATCAGCCTCCATTAAAAATGTTTTATTGGTATAGAATTTCAACTTGCATGCAATTCCCATACAGGGAAATAGAAAAATAATCTGTTCATATGGATAAAATTAAGTAGTAAGAATTCTACATGTGATATTATATTGAGATAATTATCAAAATCATAAATAGTCCCAGAAAATAAGTATTTCTGGAGTAGATAAGAAAAATGTAATTTTAACGTATGTTTTTATTTTGTCTTCAAAAAGAAGAAGATACAGTACTTGCTCTTTTTTTTTAAGATTTTATTTATTTATTTGACAGAGAGAAACACAACGAGAGAGGGAACACAAGCAGGAGAGTGGGAGAGGGAGAGGCAGGCTTCCCGCCCAGCAGGGAGCCCGATGCGGGGCTCGATCCCAGGACCCTGGAACAATGACCTGAGCCGAAGGCGCACGTTTAACGACTGAGCCACCCAGGCACCCTAATATTTGCTCTTATAGAGCATTGCAGAAATTTAAAATATAGAGACAATAGCGTATAGATATTACTAACCAGGATATAAGCCTATTATAGTCTTAAATTTGTTTTAATCCTCATTCTGCCAAGCCATAAAACATTGGACAAGTTACTAAGTGACTCAGACTTTAATTTTTTTATCTGTTAAACTGGAAAAATAACAGTGCTTAATTTACAGAGTACTGTGAATATTAATCTATTTAATACAAGTAAAATATTTAAGAATATGTCTGATACTGCAAAATAAATATTAACCAGCATTAGCTGAAATTTTAGGAAATGAGTATATCTGTACATTTAGTTATTTTTCCTGACTATTTTAGTCTTTCATTCAATATTTGTGTTATGTTTCTTTTGGTCCACATCTGAATAATCTCACCTACTCAGTGCCAATCCAAAGGCACTCCATAGATGACTATGCAAAAAATATTTAGAAAAATAATTTTTTCAGGAAAAATACTTGCAAAGTACTTACACATTAACAAACCATCCTAGACCCCTAAATTCACTTTTCCTCAGCCTATTTATCCTTTCAAACTAGGCCTTCTAATCCTTTTCTAAATATTTTGAACCCTTTCTCCATCTCCACTCCTACCATCATCAAACGATTGCTTCATCCTTCAGTTTAGTGTCTTCTTGATATCTCATCTCCTTTTACCACTCTATTGCAGTGATCTTTCTTAAGCAGAAATTTCAGTACCCCAACAGTAAGCAATTTAGGGCAGGAACTATGCATTGTAGGTAGTATTACTAAAAAGAGAAATAAATGTGAAAGATATTAACAGACTCATGCCAACAAAATTCATTTTGGGAACAAAAGATGGCCCTATTAACTAGCCATGTCATAGCTACAATTAATGACTATCAATATCAACTTGACACTCCCCCCCTCACTTTTTGTTTACTGAATGAAGGAATGCGTGAGTAGACATCATATATCACATTATTTGCCTTTTTTCCCCCCAAACAGGAAGTTTCAAATTAGCCACTATCAATGAAGAATGGGAAAAGAAGAAAAGAGAGACAATTCCTAGGTTAGCACCTCTAGATAACAAGAATATCACATAAGCACCTGGACCTACATTCATTGGGAACTAGAATTTGATAGCATGATCAAACAAAATGAAAACATTCAAAATTGGCTATATTTTAAATTTCCATGGTTCCATGCAAAGGTTCACTACTAATTACTGTTGGGAGTTACCAATTTTATTTTAATGCAATTCATGTTAAATCCTATTTACCACTCCATCCTCAACATCTAACAAAATTCTAGGAAAGAGCAGGGGCTCATTCAGCTGGTCAGAGAGGATAAAAGATCTGTATAAATGTATAGATATGTGTATAAAGGCAAACAAACCAAGATATTAGGCCAAAGAATGATTTCAGTAGAAATCCTTACCTAGGACAATTGCTTCACTGATGGGTTCTACTTGGCTGCCTTATCAGAGTTGCTTGAAGGCATTAGGACAAGACACATGAAACCTATCGGAAACAGGTATTACCAAGTGCGCAAAGGTAAATTTTTCAACACTGGCACTGAATAGACAGACATATTATCTTTAAAAAAAAAAAAAAGAAAAAGAAAAGAGATTTTATTTATTTATTTATTTATTTGAGAGAGAGAGCATATGAGAGGGAGAGGGACAAGCAGACTCTGCCCTGAGCATGGAGCCCCACATGGGGCTTGATCCCAGGACCTTGAGATCATGACCTGAGCTGAAATCTAGAGTCGGATGCCTAACTGACTGAGCCACCCAGGTGCCCCCGACATATTATTTTAAAATTTGAAGTATGTAACTGAGAGTGTCACCTTATGTAAGACCAACTTGGGAAAAGCCTGACTCTCTTAGGAAAAATATCTACCACCAAAAATTGATGGAGGACTTCAATAGAAATTTTAATCAAAGGGAACTTTGATGTATCCTAAATTTTACCAGAATGTCAAAATATAGACACTATGAAATATATTTTCAGATCAGAATGTAATTATGTGTGTAGGGAAAAGTGGATAAGAATAAAACTTTTAAAAACATGTTTTCTGTCTGCCCTTTCATCTGAAATAAGAGAGGATAATTTTGCCATATTTACAATAGCCCAAAGTTCTGTATCTCTTGACTTGATGAAACCTCAGGGTATTCCTAGAATCCTTTGGAAATTCAGATTATTTCTTCAATTTTCTTCCTTAAAGAGTTGCTTTGGACATCTCTGAGACTGGAGAATTACCATTTATAAACAGACATGCTGTTTGTAACTTTAATTTTTTTCCCTGTTCACTTTGTTTGCCAGCTCCCTGCTCTGCTCACTGTCAACGGTTCTGTCCTATCTGGGCTTGCCCAATCTGTCAATTCCTATACTCTTTTCTCTCCTTACCCCCAGCATGGAAATTCTTTCCTGCTTCTTCATAGTTAACTTTTTCTGAAAAGTTATCCATAGTAGAGCTCTTGGTCCAAGAGTGGTATGCTTATTTCATTTATACCATAGTTTTAAGGGGAGTCAGGTTAAAGAACAATTGGACATAGATGCATATTACAACAAGAAATATTATTTAATTTTATTAATATTATTTAATTTTACATTCAGGCCCTCTCTTCTTTTATGGCTCACACAGCCATATTACTTCAAGAGGAGTTACTTTCCTCTTAATTTCAATGATCTCTCCCTACTTCCAGCTCATGGGACATATGGTCTATCAGATAGACTTACTCTAATTAGAATAGATCAAAATTAACTCCTCTCCCTATTAAAATCATGGGGCATCACAATATATATCTCAATATCTCCAGCATTCTGAGACTATTAAGATAGACCCTAAACTTTCTGCTGCTCATGAGAGTAGGCTTCAGAGAACCATACGGGAATTGCATAGTTTTTCAAAATACATTTAGACAGATTCTGACCCAGTTAACAAATTTCACAAATAAATCTCATAAAAATTGGAATTTTGAGCACTGATACAGAAAGAATTAGATTGGATGCTATGAGGTAAGAAGGAGATATTCATGGTCATTTGATATTAAAAGAGAAATACCAATGAACTTTTAAATCAAAGTGGAAAGATAAAAGATAAAAAAGTTGTACTACATGAAGTAGATGTTTTCATAGATAAAAAATTGTTAAATCTGAAATTTAGTGATATTTCTGTTGACTTCTTTTCCTTTTTTTAAAAAAAGATTTTATTTATTTATTTGACAGAGAGAGAGTACAGCAGGGAGAGCAGCAGGGAGAGGGAGAAGCAGGCTTCCCGCTGAGCAGGGAGCCCGATGTGGGGCTCAGTCCCAGGACTCTGGGATCATGACTTGAGCCGAAGGCAGACACTTAACCGACTGAGCCACCCAGGTGCCCCGCTGTTGATTTCTATCATGAGAAATGATTCTGAGACTGTGGTTTTGTTCTTTTTGTAACCCATATTTAATTTAGGTACTCATAGTCCAACAAATCAGTATATTGACATTAAAGGCAAAATTCAACTTCCAAGGCATTAGGACAATACTGCCCAATTATGATACAAGTCACATACGTAATTTTTAATTTTCTGGTAGCGACATAAGAAGGTAAAAAAATGTAATTGATTTTAATAATATTTTATGCAACATATCCAAAATATTATCATTTTATCATGCAATTGATATAAAAATCATGATATTTTACTTATTTGTATACCAAGTTATTAAAATCCAGTATGTATTTTCCACTTACAAACATTTCAGTTTGTACTAACTACATTTCATATGCTCAATAGTCATATGATTACTGGATATTCTACTAGGGGTACATCACTGGATTTTAAAATTTTAAAAATTGGTGGAGTAAGTAATATTTATCTATTTTTAATCTCTCTTATAAGTTAGAGTACCATTTTTTTATGAGAAACCAACTCATACACAAAATATATTTCCATGGTTGAGTAACATGGGTTAAATTTTTTTTTTTAAAGATTTTATTTATTTATTCATGAGAGACAGAGGAGGAGAGAGAGAGAGAGGGAGAAGCAGAGGGAGAAGCAGGCTCCCAAGGAGCAGGGAGCCCGATGCAGGACTCGATCCCAGGACCCTGGGATCATGACCTGAGCCTAAGGCAGACGCTTAACCATCTGAGCCACCCAGGCGCCCGAGTAACATGGGTTAAAATTGCATGGGTTCACTTATATGTGGATTTTTTTCAATAAATATGGTAGGGTATGGTAAATGTATTTTATAATTTAAAAAAAATTCTCTAGTTCATTTTAAGGATATACTATATAATACATATAACCTACAAAATATGTGTTAACTGTTTATGTTTTTGGTAAGGCTCCTGGTCAACAGTAGACTATTAGTAGTTAAGTTTTGGGGGAGTCAAGTGTTATGTGTAGATTTTCAACTGCATGGGGTACAGATCCCTTAACTTCTGTATTGTTCAAGGGTAAACTTATGTGAAAAAGAGTATCAATGTGATGTTAGTTGCATTATACTTTCAATTCATTTTGAAGAGAATAAATATGCTTTAGATAAACTTGTTCTTATGCTTTTGTGAAAAATCATATAATTTTGAAAAAGCAATATTTTATTTATTTTTTTTAAAGATTTTATTTATTTATTTGAGAGACAGAGAGAATGAGAGAGAAAGCACATGAGATGGGGGGAGGGTCAGAGGGAGAAGCAGACTCCCTGCTGAGCAGGGAGCCCGATGCGGGACTCGATCCAGGGACTCCAGGATCATGACCTGAGCCGAAGGCAGTTGCTTAACCAACTGAGCCACCCAGGCGCCCCGAAAAAGCAATATTTTAAACAGGCAACATAGTGTTCTAGAATTATGAAGCAGAATAAACATGATAAAAACTATTACATTAATAAAAGCATAACTATACAATAAATGAAATTAATAAATTATTAATATAATAAATTATTATTTATTATTATATAATAATAAATTATTATTATTATTATTACTATTAATAAATTCTGGGGAAAAAGTATTAACTGGTTTAACAGAGAAAAAATAGCTAATTTCTGTATCAACTGGCTTAACTTTAATATGAAAAACTTTATCATCAGTTAACCATGCCCTGTAGAGATACAACCACAGCCCAGATCTGTGAACAGTTGGTGAACAAAAGCCATTCTCTACTTTTTTTTCTGCCTACGTTAGCAATGCTGATCTCAGTGAAGGTCACACAAATCATCCATATTTGATCATAGCCATCTGACTAGTGATCCCATCTGAAAATTGTAGATGCTCAAGATGCCTTGTGAAATTGGATTGCCTTTTAGACAAGACTCAGGGGCATTGCTAAAGCAGGTGAGATCTATTAACTTAGCTCAAGTGTCAGAAGCAGGGAAGTGGGTCCTTAAACTGAGTCCTGGTGGTATCCAGCATTTTGTAATGCAGCAGCAGAGGCTGGGGCTGAAGGGTCCACAAAACTGTTTGTTTTGTTTTGTTTTTTAGATTGTTCTACTGAAAGTGATCAGAAGTGATTCCCTGGATACAGTGGCAGCTGTAAAATAGTTGCCAGTGTCCTTCTACTTCTGCTTGAGTGGGAGAAGCCCTCATACTTAATGCACAGATCTCACTAGATTGTAATGTCCAGTCACCTTCCCTTTCAGTAATCTCTAAGAGGGCCATTAACTCTGGAGAAATGGAAGGACCTTAGACACTCTGAGGGTCCACTACTATAATCAGAAGAATGAAAAGTTTCTCCCTACTCATTTGCTTAGAAGCCCCAAATTAATGTCTCACCCATGACAAAATATCTTAATTTTACATTAACAGAGCCCAGATTAGCATTGTCCTCACATATGGGAAATAACTTGGTGGTTTTCTTGATGTGACTATGTGTTATTGATTTTTATAATTAAAATAATGAATTTTCTGGTATTAATTTATTCTGCAATATGATGAACATCAAACATAAGATAATATAATCATATGCTGAAAACAATTAGAATTATTTGTGGGTGGGGATAAAAGTGAATTTCTTTTATAAAGAGAGAACATAGTGGCAATGGAGTTAGAGAAACAACGTAATTTAAGTTTAGTCATGAGTTTGAATTAAACTGTTATAAGGATCACAGTTGTGTTATTGTGCTTAATCCAGCCATGCATAAGAATTATTGGGAAGATTTTAGAAATACTAATTCTGATATTCTGATCAGCATAGTGATCTTGATAACTTTAAATTTCTCACTTGATAAAAATTCAGACAGTTTTCTTCCTAAATATAGGCACCTCATCTCCCTTGTTTTAGAGCATTTATTTTAGAAACTTACAATTATAAATTATTTCTCTGCTCCTTTGTGATGTAAATCTTCTATAACTTAGGAATAACTACTCAGGGACCTAGGAGCCATTATGTTGAATAGAATCATCAATAAACCTCACCCCACTGTTTATACCACCTCTTATTTCAGAAGACCAGAGTTCAATCTCTCTCCCCTATTGTAATAATTTTGAATAAAGTCTTACCATCTAAAGCAATTTTTCTTTCACATTCGTTACCTGAACTTACATACTTCCCTCCCTTTTATCCCTTTAGCTCATTAAAATGACAATGAACATATACCAAAAGAGATAGATACAAAATGGCACTGTGAATAGGTGGAGTAGTCTTAAGTGACTCCAAAATGTAAAAGAATTTCTGGAAGGCAATAATGGGATAGTTTGGGTAATACACCAGAGTGTAGGAAACCACAGGTGAACATTTTGGAGATGGTGGAAGTGGGATGGGAATCCTTTGCCAATTCTTTTTAATGAAGACTTTTTGGAGAGAGGTTTCAAGGTAGGAGTCTATATATATTAGAAGCAAGATGGAGAAATAGAACTATAATCAAAGTAATTAGTTAACGGTCTACATAGGAACAACCATGTCAGTTCTCTTATTCATCACTCAGCATCCTTGCACATGTACGATTGGTGACTACAGGACTGTCTTCTGTGCTGACTTCAGAGATCTTTTTCCTTAAAACCATAAAGTAGTCTGCCTGACAAGATGATCTTGGAAGTACATTACAAAAATTTCAAATAAATGTAGTTTATAGAATATGAATGTTTACCTTAAATAACAAGAAGCCTGGAAACAGAAATACTTCTTGTTTGGCCCTTAACTCTTTTCACCTTCCTCAGCATATTGTTCAGTCTTCAAAGCTGTGCTGTCATTATCTCCAAATGGAATCACATGCAGACACATCAACATTGAAATAAAAATATACCTATTTTTATTGGCAATTTTTATAAGAGAAAAATCATTTGTATCATAATTTTCTTTTTAGTATCAAGTTGGGCAAAGTCAAAATGTAAAAGTATAAAAGCATGTGTATGTGTGTGTGTATATGCATGTGTGTGATATGTAAAGGCATGTATGTATCACTTCTGTTGCTAAACACCACAGTGGTCAATGTTTACCACGAATTTTTATCATCCATCCTATGAAGGAATTTTTACGCATTTTTTCAGAGAAAGTTATTTTTTTTAGAAAGTTATTTTTTAAACCTTTTCTTTTTTCAACTCTACTTTTATGATTGTAATTATATTTTTGAATTATATATTTAAATGTGTTACCTCCATGTGCATTACAACTTTTGCTTCAAATTATTATTTCAAAGAGTAACCTAATTGGCTAAAACACATTTGACCTAAACAAAGGAGGATCTTGTTCATTTATTTTCTTAATTATCTCAATTTACATGTTATAGAATCAGATTCTATTTTTCTTAAATTAACAATTAGTACAACATGAAAAACATTCTTTTTTTTTGTTTTTAACCATGAAAAATATTCTTAAAAAAATACCCTAGAGGATGACATTTATTTTTCATTCACCTGAGCATTTTTCACACATTCTTTCTCTAAAGAGTGTCGACTTTGCATCAGGTGCTATATTTGCCACTAGGTAATTGACTATGCAAATTAGAAGACTATGTAAATATAATTATATACAATATAACTATATGTAATCTATACTATAGATTATAATTACATGCTATATGATTGTCATTATATTAGTTATATTACAATTATATATTTTATTTCTCTCTCTATATAGAATAGACTATATAGAGAGAGCTAACATGAAAGTATAGTCAATAACAAATAGTGATGTCTTTGTAGGTGAGATGGTATTTGACATGAGTCTTACAAGATAAAAATATATAGGCCAGGTAACTTAGGAGATGGACATTCTAGTCACTTAACAAGAAGATGCAAGTGAAAGGTTACATTATATTTGTTAAGAGCCAAGCTGAAGAAACCTGAGCTGTCAGGTATTAGAGTAATTGATTAAGACTGTAAACCAAAATGAAAATAACAGTCAAGTCTTTAATCACTTTATGTAACAGTATAAGCAAGCTAGAACATAGGATAAAGTGTCAGCTTTCCCCATGGAACAGTACTGGGTAGGGATCTGGTTGATCAATGTAAACATGGGGGATTCTCAGTACAGAGGGAGCCTGGAACAAAAGGCTTTAGTAGTTTTGTGAAACCAGGGGCCAGGGATTGAGGGTCAAGGGAGAGGAAGGGATGAGGTAGAACAGGACAAGTACTAAATACTGAGTGTCTCAAAGTGGAGACAATGTGTTTTCAAGGCCCCCAATAAAGAGACCTCCAAATGGAGGCATGTAGGCTACAAATGCAGATATGCATGGAAGCTTGGCCCCTAGGTGGACTTGAGGTCTTGACTATAACTCCCTTCAGAAGCTGCAATACATTGGCTGTGCACCAATCTGGTATGGGGGAAGCAGCTCTCCCCTGTAAAGCCTGCCAAGTAAATCTTTGGTAACTGCCTATGGTTGAGCCTAAAATATTACACGTAAGATTTTGGCTAAGGGCTGAACTCTTCAATAGTCAGGAAATATTCATTCAGAATGATTTGGCTATACAACATCAGATGGGCATGATGGAAGATAAAGTTAGCTAAATTTATGGATGGTTATGGAAGGTTTTTGAATGCCATTTTATGGAATTTACCCTTAAATGCACAGAGACTTTTAAAAGGATTATTGCCTTGATCTTAGAAAGATCTTGTAGTCTTAACCATGCACATATATTGAAGGTTTTAGCAAGTAACTAAATCTGCAATTCAGAAGTTTGATAACATCACAAAATATTACTGGGGATAGAAAGAAACATTTCATAATGATTAAATAATGTAATTTATCAGGGAGATATAATAATACTAATTTTGTATATTTTTAGTAATAGTCCCCAAAGTATAAAGCAAAAATGGACAAAAATGAGAGAGAGAAACTCCAAAATCAATGGGAAATACTAATACTGCTCTTGTAAAAACTGATGAAACAACAAAGAATTAGTAAGGATATCAAAAATTTGAATAATCCATAGATGCAAACATAGATTCAAAGCATATTAGCAAACTGATTAGGGCATATGAAGGGATAATGCATTTTAATCAAATCTGATTTTTCAGAATTATGAATTTGGTTTAACATTTTTAAAAATCAATCAATATAATTCTCCCCTTTAACAGAACAAAGAAGACAATATAAATGATTAGATCAATAGATTTTCTAAAAAATTGTTATGACAAAACTTTAGCAAACTAGAAAGAGAGAATATTCATTAATCAATCTGAACGAGTATAGATAAATAGATGAATAGATGACATTTACACAACTATTTCACATTTAATACTAAAATTTAAAAAAATTCTTCTAGATTGGGAATGTTTTAATAATGTGGAATATTACCATTTTTATTTATTAAAAGGTGTAGCCAGTGAAATAATAAAAAGATAAGGCAAGTGATAGAAAATGAAGAAATGAAACTATCATTATTTGTATTAATTATGAAAATTTAAAAAAAATCAAACCTACAGGGGCACCTGGGTGGCTCAGTCCTTAAGTGTCTGCCTTCGGCTCAGGTCATGATCCCAGGGTCCTGGGATGAGTCCCACATCGGGCTCCCTGCTCGGCGGGAAGCCTGCTTCTCCCTCTCCCACTCCCCCTGCTTGTGTTCCCTCTCTCGCTGTGTCTCTCTCTGTCAAATAAATAAATAAAATGTTTAAAAAAAAATCAAACCTACAAAAAACGTTAAAATAATTAAGTCAGCACAGGTTGATGAATACTAGGTCAATATACAAAAATCAACTACAGGGGCGCCTGTGTGGCTCAGGTCATGATCCCAGAGTCCTGGGATCGAGCCCCGCATTGAGCTCCCTGCTCTGCAGGAAGCCCACCTCTCCCTCTCGCACTCCCCCTACCTGTGTTCCCTCTCTCGCTGTGTCTCTCTGTCAAATAAATAAATAAAATCTTTAAAAAATTTTTAAAAAATCAACTATACTTTTATTTTTTTATTTTCATGCCAGTGTAATTAACAAACGGTGTTGTTTTGGTTTCAGCTATACAAAATAGAGATTCAACAATTCTACACATTGCTTAGTGCTCATCATGATAAATGTATTCTTTAATCCCCATCCCCTATTTCACCCATCCCCCCACAAACTTCCCTTCAGGTAACCATCAGATTGTTCTCTATAGTTAAGAGTCTGTTTCTTGGTTTGTCTCTTTTTTCCCTTACTTTCTTTTTTGTTTCTTAAATTTCACATGAGTGAAATCATAGGGCATTTGTCTTTCTTTGACTGACTTATTTTGCTTTTCATTATACTCTCTAGCTCTATCCACATCGTTGCATGTAGCAAGATTTCATTCTTTTTTATAACTGAATAATATTCAATTGTATATATATACCACTTCTTTAACCTTTCATCTATTGATGGACAGTTAGGCTACTTCCATAATTTGGCTATTGTAAATAATGCTGCAATAAGCATAGTAGTGCATACATCCTTTTGTATGAGTATTTTTGTATTTTTAGGTAAATACCCAGTAGTGCCATTACTGGATTGTAGGGTGGTTCTATTTTCAACTTTTTGAGGAAACTCCATACTGTTTTACACAGTGGCTACCCAACTTTGCATTCCTACCACAGTGCACTGGATTCCTTTTTCTCCAAAATCTCACAACACTTGTTTTTTCTTATGTTTTTGATTTGAGCCATTCTGACAGGTGTGAGGTGGTATTTCCTTATGGTTTTGATTTGCATTTCCCTGATGATTAGTGATATTGAACATCTTTTCATGTGTCTGTTGACCATCATATGTCTTCTTTGGAGAAATATCTGTTCATGTCTTCTGCCCATTTTTAATTGGATTATTTGTAGGGCTTTTTTGGTGTTGAGTTGCATAAGTTCTCTATATATTTTGGATACTAACCCTTTATCAGATATGTTATTTGTAAATACTTTCTCCTGTTCCATATGTTACCTTTCAGTTTTGTTGATTGTTTCCTTTGCTGTGCTTTTTATTTTGATGTAGTCCCAATAGTTTATTTACATATATGTTTCCCTTGCTGCAGGAAACATATCTAGAAAAATGTTGCTATGGTTGAGGTCAGGGACATTACTGCCTGTGCTTTCTTCTAGGATTTTTATGGTTTCAGGTCTCACATTTAGGTCTTCAATTCATTTTGAGTTTATTTTTGTGTATGGTGTGAGAAAGTGGTCCAGTTTCATTCTTTTTCATGTAGCTGTTCAGTTTTCCCAGCACCATTTGTTGAAGAGACTGTCTTTTTCCCATTGCATATTCTTGCCTTTTTTGTCAAAGATTAAAGAACCATATAATCATGGGTTTGTTTCTGGGCTTTCTACCCTGTTCTGTTGATCTATGTGTCTATTTTTGTGGCAGTACCATACTGTTTTGATTATCACAGCTTTGCAGTATATCTTGAAATCTGGGATTGTGATACCCTCAGCTTTGGTTTGCTTTTTCAAGATTTTTTTTTTTTTTGGCTTTTTGGTGTCTTTTGTGGTCCTATATAAAATTTAAGATTATTTGTTCTAGTTCTGTGAAAAATGCTTTTGGTATTTTGAAAGGGACTATATTAAATCTGTAGATTGCTCTGACTAGTATGGACATTTTAACAATATTTGTTCTTCCAATTCATGAACATAGAATATCTTTCCATTTTTTTTGTGTCATCTTCAATTTCTTTCATCAATTTTTTCTAGTTTTCAGAGTAGAGGTCTTTTACCTTCTTGGTTAAGTTTATTCTTAGTATTTTATTATTTTTGGTGCAATTATAAATGGGATTGTTTTCTTAATTGCTTTTTCTGTTGTTTCATTTTTAGTGTATAAAATACAATGGATTCCTGTACATTGATTTTGTATCCTGCAACCTTACTGAATTCATTTATCAGTCCTAGCAGTTTTTTGGTGGAGTCTTTAAGGTTTTCTATATAGAGTATCATGTCATTTGCAAATAGTGAAAGTTACTTCTTCCTAACCAATTTTGATGCCTTTTATTCCTTTTTCTTATCTGATTGTTGTGGCTAGGACTACCAGTACTTTATTGAATAAAAGTGATGACAGTGAATATCCTTGTCTTATTGCTGATTTTAGGGAGAAAGCTCTCAGTATTTCACCATTGAACATGATGTTAGCTAGCAGTGGGTATTTTTTTAATATATGGCCTTTATTATGTTAAGGTATTTTCCCTCTAAACCTACGCTGATTTTATCATGAATTGATATTGTATTTTGTCAAATGCTTTTCTTCATCTACGGAAATGATCATATTGTTTTTATCCTTTCTCTTATTGATGTGATATATCATGTTATTGATTTGCTAATATTAAACCATCTTTGCATCCCAGGAATAAATCCTACTTGATCGTGGTGAATGATTTTTTTTTAAATGTATTATTGGATTCAATTTGCTAGTATTTTGTTGAGGATTTTTGCATCTATGTTTTTTTTTAAGATTTTATTTATTTAATTGAGAGAGGAAGAGCACATGAGAGAGCACGAGAAGGCACAAGAGAGCACAAGCAGGGGGTGGGGGAGAGGGAGAAGGAGAAGCAGACTCCCCCCTGAGCAGGGTTTGATCCCAGGACCCTGGGAACATGACCTGGGCTGAAAGCAGATGTGAGGCACCTAGGTGGCTCAGTCAGTTAAGTGTGACTTTGGCTCAGGTCATGGTCTCAGGGTCCTAGGATTGGGCCCTGCATTGGGGTCTCTGCTCAGCAGGGAATCTGCCTGTCCCTCTCCCATTGCCCCTCCTCCCTGCTCACGCTCTCTCTCTCAAATAAATAAATAAAATCTTTAAAAAAATTTATCCTATGTTTTGTGGTAGCAGTGGAAATGAAAATTCCAAAGTGTATCTAGCAAAGCAAGGCGTCAAAGATGCCTCACATATGCCTTAATAGGTAGAGCAAAATGGGAAGAAATTCTTCACCAGACAACCAGATTTATATGAAAGTAGTACTAATTAGAGGGAGAAAATAGAAAATTATCAGACATGGAAACCAGAAATAACCTCTAGCACTGGTTTATTTCCTGCTTAAGACAGTAGAAAAGTGCAGTTTTTTGTTTTGTTTTGTTTTGTTTTTGAGAGAGGTGGGGAGAGAGCAGGGGGTAGGGGCAGAGAGAGAGAGAATCTCAAGCAGGCTTCGTGGCCAGCACAGAGCCGGAGGTGGAGCTCCATTTCATGACCCTGAGATCATGACCTAAGCCAAAATTACATTACATATGTACTGTTATTCATATTGTCTTTCTCCTTTTCTTTCTGAATCTCTCACAACATGCCTGTGCACACACAGTTCATAACAATTTTTTATGATATTGTGCTTACTGTCTGGTGCTTTCTTTATTGCTCCATTCATAAACCATTTCATGGGCTTTAGATAAACCCCTTTGCAAGGACATTTGATTTCTTTCTAATTTTCACTCCTATCCTTAACACTTGGAACTGTCAGTCTTAAATTTTAAACACACAGCTGGGTATCACCTTATGATTCATATACTATTATAAGTATTTTGGCCATTTGGATAAACTTCTTGTGTACTACTTTTTCAAATCTTGTGTTTGTTTTGCTTTGCCTTGTCTGTAATTTCTCATTGAATTATATTTCTTTATATAATTCTAATGTGAACTTTGTGTCTTAGATATTTTCTCTGACTCCAAAGCTTCCCTCCACAATCTTACAGTGTCATTTAATAGACATATTTTAAAAATTTTAATATGGGATCATGCCCATTTTTCGAGCCTAAGTTTTCCTTTAAGATGTTAATCTATTTGAGACTATATGTATTGAAAATTGCATCACATAATATGAACATTTTTACTCCATTGCCTCAGTTGTCCAGTTAACCTGAAGATGGCAGAGTAAAGTATTTCTGTGCCTAGGACTGGTTTGAGAAGAAGCAGAGTAACAGTTTAGGCAAAAATTAAAGTTGTAGAAAACAAGAGGAAAGAGATGAATTAGAACTCAGGGAATGGAAAATCACAAAGAATATTTCTAAAATGTAATCCTTCTTCATGATAATGTCCAATGTAATATCTCTGCATTAATCTGTGGCTCATTTAATTTAAATTAATGAGATTTGGAGATTAGTATTTCAAAGAATAGGCTCTAGAATTAAATTCTCTGGGTTGAATTCCCAGATCTAGTGCTTACTGATCTGTTCTTTAAGGTACTTAATCTTTTTATGACTGAGTTTTACAGTCTGTGGAGGAGGATAATGACTAAATCTACATGAGAGAGTTGTATGGAGGATATGAGAAAATGTATATAAAGCATTTTGTACAATATCTGTATGATGACCCCATAAATGTGAGATCTATTAAAGTTGCTGTTTATGTTGTTAGCATTACCAGACTAACATGAAACATTTGTCATTGGTATTTTAAAGACAAAATTACTTAATATTCAATTTTAGCTGACCATAAAACTCACTTTTTTATTAAAAACCTTCTTCGGTTTGCAGCTTCTTAGGAATTGTCTTCTGTGCAAGAAACCTCCCAAAAGCCACTAAAAAATAGAAAAGAATCACTTGGATTTAATATTTTGATCTTACATGAATCCACACCATCTTCTTCTTGTTTAGTAGACTGAAAATTTGTGGTAGAGATGAGTTAACGCACTAGTAGTCCAATACTATTAAACTTTCCAGTAGCTTAAAATAAAGTGACTTTGCTTTTTTCCACAGCTTTGCCACTAACAGGCCCCAAAGCCCCGCTTGATAGTCAAGTTATCAGACCACTGTGGAGAGCCACAATAAATGTATTCAAATCTCTTTCTTTTGGTCATTATTTCCATGGTCTATAAGTCAATAAGAATATGCCAAATGCCTTTAGAGCTTTGAAACTTGGTGCTTTGAGGGGTGGGCTCAGATGATCATTCATACTCTTTATTATAAACTCAAAAAATGACTCACTGATGCCTTCAGTAGCTTCAGAACAGTGTCTAATTCCAAATGCTGCATATTAAATCAGTCATGCTATGGAAGACACCTTTCCTAAATGGTGTTGTCAATTCCTGACTCATGTACAAATTTCCTTCTTTCCTTCCTCCCTCCCTTCTCTCCTCTCCTCTCTGCTCTCCTTTCTCTCTTTTTGTCTTTCTCTCTCTCTTCCTCCCTCTCCCCTCCCTCCTTTTTCCCTCTCCCTCTTCCTTTCACTCTCTCTGTCTCTCTTCCTCTTACCCTCAATCCTCCCTCACTTTCTTCCTTTCTTTTTTGCTTCAGAGATGATTGTAAGATCTCAATCTGCAATTAGTTTTATTACATTTTGTTTATATATATTTCTTAATATAATACATATTTTCAAGTAAGAGGTATATTTTTAAACATTTGCAATAATTAGTTAAGTGTCTTAAAATACACAAATGTGACTGAATCAGTGATTATACCTGGGAAATTAATACTAAGGTTTTGTTCATTAGGTTTGTCTGTATGTTTTTCAAATTTTTGTTCAAGGAACTACCACTGAATAACAAAAAAGGAAATAAAGCTATAAAACAAAATATTATATATAAAAGTACTTGGCAAAATTTTAAATCTTTATATAAATGCAAGGGACTATTATAATTTCTCTTATATATCCCACCAGAGAATATTCAAATTACATCTTACAAATCACATTTCATCTTAGAAATAAGATGTTTTCTGTTTACACAAAACATCTCAAAGTGACTTTCAAACACTATTCTATCAATATTCACTACTTTTTTTGAGGTTATTAGTATTTTTAAACTTCACGACAGAAAATAAAAGTAGTTAGGTTGATTATCCAAGGTCATACAATAGCTCTACAAATGAGGTCAGGTGCTGACACTCAATATCTAACTTAAATTTTATTGCTTCCAAAATGCTGCTTGGAGAGGAAATCCATCAACATTTTTACAATACTGAGAAAGTTCTCATATAATCATTCACATACCAAAGCAATATACATATGCCAAGATCTTTAAAAATAAATTAAAAAAGAACAAATTTAAACAAGCTGATAATAATTGATTTCATTTTCTTAAATGTGCAGAGATTATATTTTTAAAGTACGCTAAAGAATAAATAGAAAAACAAATGTAAAATGCGTAAAATAAGACTACAAATAAGAATCATATAAAGCAGTGTATCAATATATAGAGGTAATAAACAAATTCTGTGTTTGCATATATGCTTTTCTCAAAACCAGTTTCTTAGAATGTCTGAAATTCACAGGAAAAAGATTCCTTAACCCTTGGGATAAAACTTGAGACATTATTATCACATTTAGGGAAAAACAAAACATGAAAATATGTGAATGAATATACAGTTTTTTGTGCCAAACTAACAAAATAAATGGGCAAGCTATTATAGCATAATACTTGAGAATCCCACTTAATCAAATTGTAGAAATCAATATTTATCTCATTAACATGGGGAAACACCAAACACAAAATGCTATAGTTTCCCTTCCTTCTCCAAAGTATAGAGAAAGGTAGATTTTAAATTCCGGATAACACAATTGCCCGAAAAGACATTCACTTACTTTTATTTATTTATTTATTTTTTTTTTTTTTTTTTAAAGATTTTATTTATTTATTTGACAGAGATAGAGAGAGAGAGCACAAGTAGACAGAGAGGCAGGCAGAGGGAGAAGGAGAAGCAGGCTTCCTGCGGAGCTGGGAGCCCGATGCGGGGCTCGATCCCAGGACCCTGGGATCATGACCTGAGCCGAAGGCAGACGCTTAACCAACTGAGCCACCCAGGCGCCCCAAGACATTCACTTACTTTTAAAGGTTCACAGGCAAAGCATGTTTATTGTTTTTCACAAAGATAATGTCTGCTACTACTTAAATTGCTCTCCCTCAGTGAAGTGAAACAGATAAATTGCTGTGAGATTGTAGAAGAAATGCATTAAAAGGATAAATCATTATTAAATTAAATAATATGTCTCTCAATTGAATACCTACAAAAGATTATTTGCTTTCATCTCTCCTTGGTTAGATCCACATAAAAAATGGAGGTGTCCTTCCTCATGACAAAGGAAAAATTACTTTACTACTTCATCTTTTGATTCATGTTTTTTCATGATATTGATTTCCATACTTGGTCATACAAAATGCTAGTCATTCTTTATATAACTACTTTGGCATACATATGAGCGCTTTTCTAAAATAGATGCTTAGAGTTCTTAGATTTAGTAGAATTCCTAAGTACATCTTAGAATATGTGTCTTATAAATTGTATTAGATACTGTCAAATTGTACTCCAAATTGGTTATAATAATTTGTACTCTCATAGCAATATATACATTTCATTAACCATAAGCTTTTTTTTGAAATTTTACTTTATTATGTTAATCACCATACATTACATCATTAATTTTTGATGTAGTGTTCCATGATTCAGTTTGCGTAAAACACCCAGTGCTCCGTTCAATATGTGCCCTCTTTAATACCCATCACCAGGCTAACCATCCCCCCACCACCCTCCCCTCTAGAACCGTCAATTTGTTTCTTAGAGTCCATAGTCTCTCATCGTTCATCTCCCCCATAAGCTTTCAACAACTCATTTGTTTTATGTTTTCAAGTGGGATTTTTAGATATTATCTAAATTTTAAATTTTTCTGTAGCTGCACATACCATTATTTCCCTTTACTAATTTGTTTCTTTACATTTTATATTTTGTTTAAGAAAATATAATCTTCTGCAAAAGTCATAAAATTATTTGCTTTCAATTATTTTAAAGTTTTGGCTTGTTAATATTTAAATATTTAATCTACTTGCAATTAATTTTTTTCATCATGAAGCATATGAATATAAATATTAAAGGTCAATGAATTTTCCTAATACTATTTATTGATTAGATTGTTTTACTGATTACTGCTCCCTAATAATAAAATAGTTTTTAGAGTATAATTCCACTTTTACAAAAAGTGGCAAATCAGATATACATATGTATATATATATATATATATATATATATATATATATATATATATATTGCATTGATCTCAGGATCAAGTTTATGTATCTATTTAAAATTAAATATATAAATTACATATGCATTTACAAATGCAATTAGAAATAATTTTCGGAACTACTTTTTCTGACTTTTTGCATATTACCATGAAATATTTTAAAACTGATTATACACAGGCCTTTTAAATAATAGTTATAAAAACAATGATTGTCTCTGAAAGAGAAATATACATTCTATACTATAAAATAGTATCATAATCTATATCAAAATGGACATATTATATTTAAAATGGTTGAAGTATAAATTTTCTTTCTGTTAAGCAAGAGATGATATAAATCAAGATTTTTTAAACTTTATATTCTTTGATCATTAATTTCAGTTCTAGAAGCCTATCCTAATAATCAATACCCACTACTAACACTTTGCATCATATTGCTCATTGTCACTGTTTATAAAATAAAAATTATAAATGCTCTTAATTTCAAACAAAAGTTTAATAATCAAAGAAAAATCAAGAGTGAAGATAAAACTGTATATCCCAAAAAAGCAAGTTTCCAAATATATTACTCATATGAGGAAATAATATTAACATCATATATGAGAAAATATGAACAAAATGATATTCTTGTTAAATGAAAACTGTAAGTTATAGAATACTGTGTACCATATGGTATCATAAGTAAAAATTCCTGAATAGCATTTATCTGAACATTCTTATATTGATTTGTAAAAATAGAAATACATGTGGAAAAGTAAGAGTGAATTTTTTTTTCAATGAAGCATCTATTAAAGAGAAGGGAACATGGGACATCTGGGTTGCTCAGTAGGTTAAGCATCCAACTCTTGGTTTCAGCTCAGGTCATGATCTCAGGGTCATAGGACTGAGTCCCAAGTTGGGCTCTATGCTCAGCACAGAGTTTGCTGGAGGTTATCTCTCTCTCTCCCTCTCCCTCCCTCTCTGCTCCTCCTGTCACTGGCACACACTCTCTCTCTCTAAAATAAAAAATAAAATCTTTTAAAAAGAGAGAGAGAGAAGGGGGGAATTATTAGCTTTTCTTTTATTATTTATTTATATTGTTTATTTGTTACAAGCATGTATTAAGGAAAACAAATATGTATAGTGTTATCCCAATTTTTAAAACTATAATAAGTATATAGAATAGAAAATAGAAAAACAGAGCAATTTGCCACAAAAATATTAATAAGTATTCATTAGTTTTATTTTTTTATTTTCAATGTTTTTGCTAGTTTCACAATTATATATTTCTCATAAAAATATACTAATTAACCAAAATGGTAACATCCCATATCAGCAATTAAAGTAAGAGATAATAACCAAAAAGATTTTAATTCGTATACACATCCATTTGCAATTTCCATGATAAAAGACTGCGAAATAACACTTAGTATTTAAAGTGGTTATTTTATGTCAGGGATATAGATAATTTATGTACAGTTTCCACAATAAATGTTTTTATACACTTAGCCATTATTTATTTTATAGGCAGAATTCAATTTATTTTCATTTTAAAAATAAGTGTTTATGGATAAAACAGAAATGCAGTTATGAATATCCAAAACTGTAACATTTAGTTGTACTTTTCAAGAGCAAAAGGACCTACAGAGATCTATCATAAAGCACATGTTGCTCATTTTGCCTGAAAACCAGTATCCGAATTTACAGCAATAAGCAAGTGTCACTCATGCCGCAACTAGATCAAAGTTGACAGACAAGCCCTAGAGCAGGTGGATTGCTTCAATTATTTGCCAGCTATGATGTATACAAAATAATTTCCAAAAGCTTTCTGGAGATCTGTAGGATGCTGGTGATAGCTTAGAGCAGTATGACATTGATGATGAAGCTTGAGAAAGATAAAAGTTCAAAAAAAAAAAAAAAGAAGACAAGGCATTGTTTTTCGTGGCCTTTAGTTTGGCAACAATTTGACTATAAATGACTATAAATTTCAGCTGGCCACTGAAAGGATGGTATCAGGACTGGTTGAAGGGTGCTGAGATAAGATGCTATTGGCAGGTCTCCTATTATTTGAGATGAAATAAGCCCAGCAACTGGATGTTTTAGCAGCTGGCCAGACAAAGGCTATTGTTTAGATATTTAACAGCTGATAACTGAGTATTCTAGCAATATTTGTTAGAAAGAAGGTGGTAACTAAATGGGTTGGCAAATGTTTGGAGACAATCAATATTCTAAGTGATAGAAGTATTTATGGGAAGATAAGCCAAGAAGCATGAGATTGTTATTATCTAAACTCATTTAGGAAGCCTTTTAGAAAGTTTAGACTAGAGATTCCAGTATAAAATGAAATGGATCAGGCTTAAACTCCAACACTGAATAGCCATTTTATATGCTTTGATTTTCTCTTCACTGCAAACTAATCCTTTTGCCATAATATAATCTATTTATTGCAACCTCGCTGTTTTTCTTACAATGAAGAAACTGTATAATATACTTCCTTAAATATTCCTTCTGTAATCTTACAATGCAAAATTGTGTCTACTTCTTATTAACTAATATATTTAACTATTTAAAAAGTCCATTTAGTGAAAAACATGAAATGCTTGAAAGGCCATTCATTCAGAATAAAATTAAAAAAATATACATTTAATTGGCAGTAAGATGAAGTTATCTTGCTTTATTGTTGATACACTTGAACACAGTAGAAAGATGTGACAATTTAAACTATCTCTGCAATTTTAGTTTGCAAAACAAATTATACCTTATAATTTTTACATAATTTAGAAAGTTTTGTTGTGTACAATGTATATATATTTTTGAAATTAAAAATCAAGATATATATATATGTATATATATATATATACATATATATATATATGCAGTGGTTTACAAACCCAAGGATTAAATTAAAATGATAACATTAAATTTAGATTCTCATGCCCTTGTTTTTATATATCATTATCAAACATTCCCTAATTGAAAAACCACTTTTAACTTAAACTCAGTACTTAAAAGTTGTCCTCTAACATCCATCAATATATTTTCTTTGCAGAAATGTTCTATAAAGCACAATTGTTTAAAGAATAGGGTAAAATTTGATTACAGCAGTTCTCATTGATTTAACTAGAAGAGATTTCTGACTTCTCTGAACTGAATCCTAATTGATATCCTCAAACATGATGCCAAATGAAATATACTATATAAAGTTAAGAGGCAAATAAAGAAACATCTCATCTCACTTTATCTGTTACATGCATTATACCGAAAACAAGGATCAGAATGTGAAAGAAAAATTATCTATTACTCTAGAAGGATATATGGGCAAAACAATAAATGTAAAGACATTAACCAGAAAAGGAGTTCAAATCCACAAAATGGTGATTTGAGCTCTTTAGGGTTTAATGAGCATTGGAAAGAGTTTATAAGCTTTGGTTCAAGTGGGGTCAAGTTTCAGTATAAAACTCATGGTGGTCAACCAAAGAAGGAAAAAAAAAAATTTTTGCTTGCCTAAAAAAATCTATAAACCTTAAAATACCGTGATATTTGTGAGAAATAGAAAGTCCCAAAAGATAATGCTTCTGTTTTCAATACTCTTTTCAAAATCATAGAATTTTGAATAAATTTCCCAACACCTTAAAGATAAACCGTTAATTATTTTCTCCATTTTACAGAAACAATATAGACTACATTAACACACACACACACAATAAGAATGTTTTTGTGTTTGAATACTTAGCTGTATGTAAATCTATCTATATCTGAATATGTATGTTTTCACCTACACGCCTTTCTGCTTTCAGAATGATAACTGGTTAGGCACCCAGTATTCTTAAAATGTCTAACCATTATTTGTTTTATAAAAGATGTCAGGAATTTACTGTGTTCTTTAATCTTTTTAATATTTTCTTGGTATTAATATAAATAATAATTAGGAAAAGCAACATTATTTGCTCTTTGGCCATCTCTTTCCAGTGTTGTATGTTGATATCCTCAAAACACAAGCTAGTGTAAGCATTTCAGGGTAATCATTATTTTACCACTTCCCCTTGGTTTTTAAAACAACTATCCTATGACCTTACAAATGGCATTCTCATTCTCCAAGTGACTCCTGTGTTTAAAATATGTTGCTATTTATGCTTAACTTGGAAAAAAATAAATATTGAATAGCCATCCTACTTCTTCAAATATATTTTAAGAAAAGAAATACATCATCATTTTTACTTTACAGTTTATGAGTGTATATCTTATTATTTTGTCTCCATGGTTATGTGCATAATACTATTATCCCTATTTACTGATAAGAAAATTGGGGAAAATAACATTTAGAGATATTAATTGACTCATCCAAGGAAATGTGTGCTTGAGTGAACGTGAAAGTTCAAATACTCTTTCTACTAACTGGGAAAAGATTATAATAATGAGCTCATATTTCGTAGAATTACCTAATTGTAAAACAAAATATTTGTTATATACAACTAATCAAATACAAATTTAACAATAGAATTTTAGAATAGAATAGAAATTAATAAAATTAGAAGTTTCTTTATATTAAGATATGAAAAGTAGTACCTGGAAAAGTAAGTAACTTGCTAGAATTCTAGCTGTAGTTATTGTCAGAGGCAAGAAAATTATCATGATCTATTAATTCTTAGTACTGGGCTCTTTCAGCTAAGTATATATGCAGTATAATATACAGAATATTAAGAATAGTCTATAAAATTTAGCTCCAAATTTTAGTTTCCATTATTCCTGTGCTTTACATGTCCAAAGGAAAATATGGTGAACAAAATTCAAAGTTCAGAAACAGATATGTACTATATATTCCTCAATGTAATTGACCTGTAACCCTTATAAATCTTCAGTTCAACATCAGAAAGTTGAAACATAAAACTATTCCCTACTCTCTCATTCTGGACCATCCATCTGCATTTCTGTTTTGGAGAAAAAGTAGAGAAAAATAATGTGACTGTGAATCAAAGGATAGGTTTGAAAGGAACAGAGTACCATTTTGTGGCTTTTGTACTGACTTTTTGAGTGAAAGAAGAAAAATATAATTGAATTTTATTTTTTGCCTTTTTCCCATTTAACTTCAAAACTATCTTTGACATAAAAAAAAAGACGGGAATCTCTAGACACCTTGTAATAAAGGGAAAATATTAGAATCTACATGGTAAATTTTATACACATCTAATCGTATTACAATAAACCACCTTTATATTAGAATTATGCCAGTATTATTACATCCACAAATTATGACAGTGAATTTTTAAGTTGAAAAAGGAATCCCTGTGGTTTATATATAAAATTCTTTTTTTAAATTTTTTTAAATGTTTTATTTATTTATTCATGAGAGTCAGAGAGAGAGAGAGAGAGAGAGAGGCAGAGGCAGAGGGAGAAGCAGGCTCCCCGCCCAGCAGGAAGCCCGATGTGGGACTCGATCCCAGGACCCTGAGATCATGACCTGAGCCGAAGGCAGACACTCTACCATCTGAGCTGCCCAGGTGCCCTATATGTAAAATTCTTTTGAAACTAGGGTCCAGTGTTCAATATCTGAGAAATTTTACATCTATGACAGAGTTTGTCTCTCAACCCTCTAATATAAAAGAAAATGCTTTCTTTACCTTTATCTCTCAAAACACATTAAAGGTGAAGCAATACCTAACCCCCAACATTTTTTCTTATATCCTTTATAGGCTTGGACTAAATTTTTTCCCAGTTTACTCTATAAAGCCTATTTTTCCCATCTCAAACTTTCCTTCCATTATTCCCAGCCTATAGGACTTTTACTTTCTTCCCCAAGCCCCTTCTTAGCTCTTTTATATGTGAATTACATATAGGTGTTTTTCATCCTCTTTTTGGAATTCATTATAGAAGAATATCTCTTTTAAAAAAAAAGGAACTGTAAGCATTGGCTTAGAGACCAAAAAGTGGACAGCAGAAATAATGTTTTGTATGCTTAAAAGACAGCAATCAACATTATGCAATGGCAAAAAAAAAAAAAAAATGGTGAAAGTGTCACCTGAATACTTGGAAGCAGATAATGACAAAATAAAATTGTAGGATGAGAAAAAGAAGGCTTGAAACGATGTTATTACTGGGCGTCTGTTTGTACTGATCTCTCTTGGATGAGAAAGAGAAGAGCTCAGAAAGAATTTGTTAGTTAACAAGCAAGATTGCAAGGTATTAGGGAGATTCAAGAAACTCATAGTTTTGCAATGTTGGAAAGTCAACCAATTTCAGACTCTAAATTGTGAGAGAAGAAAAGGACACATTTTTTGAGGGGAAATAAATGACTGACTTATGGGCTTGACATCATATCCAAAAATGTATAGAAGTGGTTCAAAGAGCAATTAAGGAACAACCAAATACTTTTATTTAGACAAAGTGACTCCGGAAAGAAACAAAACAAAACAAAAAAAACAAAACAAAACAAAAAAGAACACTGACTGTCCCACTACAGTTAGATAAGCCCAAGGTACATGCAAAGACAACTAAGTAAAAGTAGAACCAAGACGGAGATACAAAAACAAAGGAATGTACTACCTCTGGAAATTAAGTCTCAAAAAGAACATTGGACTTGTTATTTCACACATGGATCTCACTAGGTTTTCATGAGAGATGTAATACTAAATGATTTAGTGACATGGCTGAAAAAAAGTTACTATTTAAGACTTAAAATTATCTTTAAATTCCTAATAAACTAGAAGCAGGGAACAAACTGATGGCCTGTACAGGTAGAGGCAAGGTCAATGTAGAAAGATGAGCAACTCCAAGAACGCAGTGCCATTTCAAAGCTGACTTAATGCAATGAATTACAAGGGCGCCTGAGTGGCTCAGTTGGTTAAGCGACTGCTTTCGGCTCAGGTCATGATCCTGGAGTCCCGGGATTGAGTCCTGCATCAGACTCCCTGCTCGGCAGGGAGTCTGCTTCTCCCTCGGACCCTCCCCTGTCTCATGCTCTCTCTATATCTCATTCTCTCTCAAATAAATAAATAAAATCTTAAAAAAAATTAAAAAAAATGCAATGAATTACAAACGGATTTGGGAGGGAAAACAGCTTAAATTTTTATTTCAAATTTATAATGTGAGATTTTTTATACCGGTTTTAATAATGGTAATAATGTGTTTCAACTCGGTGAAGTTGAAATAGGAATTAGTTTTATTTTTCTCTAATCACTGTCTTAAAAAGACTCTCAATAGGGGCGCCTGGGTGGTTCAGTCACTAAGCGTCTGCCTTCAGCTCTGGTCATGATCCCAGGGTCCTGGGATCGAGCCCCACATCGGGCTCCCTGCTTTGGGAGGAAGCCTGCTTCTCCCTCTCCTAGTCCCCTTCTTGTGTTCCCTCTCTTGCTGTGTCTCTCTCTGTCAAATATATAAAAATCTTAAAAAAAAAGAAGACTCTCAGTAGAATTTACGTTTATGCTCCATGGGGACAGACATTTTGTCTGTGTCATTGTTCACAGTTGTATCCTCAACAACTAGAGCAATATCTGCCATGTGGTAGATGATCAATAAATGTTCATTGATTAAATGAATCAATAAATGTTTTTTTAAATTTTTGTTGCTTCTCCCAATTGTACTGTGCACAAGTCCAATAAATTTCTAGTCATTTTCTATTATTAAATTCAATGTACAGCTTCAACCTGAAAGTGTATTTATTTTAGGGGTGACTGGGTGGCTCAGTCAGTTAAGCAACTGCCTCTTGCTTTTTGGCTCAGGTCAGGTCATGATCTCAGGGTCTCTGCATGCAGCAGGCAGTGTGCTTGGGATTCTCTCTCTCCCTCTCCATCTGTCCCTCACCCTGCCTGTGCTTGCTTTCTCTCTCTCTCTTTAAAATAAATAAATCTTTTCTTAAAATGTTTATTTGAAACTTCATCACCTCTCATACCTTCAGGGCAGACGTGAGCAGGGATTCTGGACTACAGGTTATAAAGAAGAGACATGGTCTGGCTCTGAGATATCTGTCCTCTTTTTTATCCTTAAGGTCCAGTCCCTCTTGTGTATTGGACTGAGGAGAGAGAGAGGAAAGTTGGCTAAGCCCTGCAAAAGTACCAGAGTGTACTTGTAACTTTCTTGAAGTTTCTCTGGACAACGCTGAAGAACAAAGATGCTATTTGTAGGCTAAGAGTTCGAATGCTGGTTCTCTCATGGGAAAATGTGTGTTTTTCAGTGTCCCCTTCATTCATTTTCTGCCTCACAGTTTTCTGTGACACCCCCTGTGAGAAAGCCTCTGAAGCCCAATGTTCTCTTTCCCTTCAGCTGGATGCAGGGACCTCTCACCGTGCACCTGCTGGGCAATTTGATCACAGTTGGGTATATATTTGTAACTGTGTGCAAAATACTCTATGGTAATATATTTTTAAAATGTTTTATATATATATTTCATGTTCAATGGTTAAAATTAGGTTTCTCTGAGCACCAAACGAAGAGCCAGACATTTTCAAAACCAAGAATCTGAGACATTTTATTACATATTAAAAATGCTATTGAACAAGCCCTCTTTATGTCATTGGCAATGCATTGTAAAAATCTTTAACTGATTTCTGACTCTCAGTTTTGTTGGAATGTATAAGCAGAAGGTGCTCTGTCTCTTACAGTCAACTCCAACTTCACTCCACTTGAGAACTATTGCATTTCTGTCAATTACAAAGTTCTGTGGAAAATGAAACACTGGTAACACACACACAAACACACAAGAGTGACACTGCTCTAATCTATGTGATTGACGTGTAAAAATCACCACTTCTTCCCCAGATAAAATAAAGTATCTTGGAATTTTGAGATGGTAACTTTCCTTCAAAAAAATCAAGATGCTTTTGTATTCATGGTATTTTTCTAGCTAATGCATAATTTTTACATTAAAAATAAAGTGCTAATAAATAAACATGACTTATATGTGCCTTGTCACTCACATACAGCTTCACAGAAGGGTTTGCCTATAGAAAAGATCTCTGAAATGTTGGAATTAAGAGCAAAGAATACAGTGAAAGGAAAGGGAACTCTACAACAGTGACAAGAGAAAATGACTATGACTTTTCACAGGCTATCTGGGAGGACTCTCCTTACAGGTGTTTAAAGGGTACTGAAAAAAATATTATATAACAGAGGCAATATCAAAACCATAAAATGTTTGCTGGTATCTAAAGTTAAGATCCTTTGGTTTGGAGCAAATCTAGGATTATGAAGCTGGAATGGCATTCAAGTTCAATCATAATTGAGACAAAGGACAACAAAACAATGGAAATTAGCTGTCATGGAAAAGGGGGCAGTAGTCAACTTCAAAGCCTAGAGTCTCCCCAGTCTTTCTTGTAACTTGTAAGGCATAAAGTAAAAGAGTACTGTCAGTGTAAAATGGATACTTATAAAACACTGCTCAAGCAAGAGATATGCCTGTGCTCAGGGTTACATTCATTCTAACATCCTTTTGGCATCAAATGAGGCAAGAAGAGTAGAAAAATGTTTCTTTAAATAGTCAAAAATACATTTTACTGTGGCATTTCCTGTCTTCTAAATAGCGTAGTATAATTTTTCTCAGCAACATATACATTTTTATAGCTCCTTTCATATCCAAAGTCCAGAGGAGAGAAAGGGCAGGATTACATAATAGGACACAGATTTTGTTTCTGTGGTCTTAGGTTGATAACCTAATGGATATAGTTTTTGTTTTGTTTTCCCAGAATAACTTAATGTACTTTTATGTATATGACAATGCAAGCCAAAAGGTGAAAATCCATATTTATTTCCCCAAAATTTGAAAATAATTGAGTTTGGAAGGCAGTCCTAAAAGAAATTATTTCATTAAGTCTGAGAAACAGGATTCTCACAAAAGCCTCTCACAGCATTTGTCTTTGCTTAAAATACATATTTCATTTGGTTGGTTAATTTTATGTGTCAGTTTGACTGGTTTGACAGATGCCTAGAGAGTTGGTAAAACATTATTTCTGGGTATGTCTTAAGGGTGCTTTTGGAAGAGATTAGCATTTGAATTAGTATACCAAATAAAGAAAATCTTCCCTCAACAATGTGGGTACTCAACACCCAATCCACTGAGTGTTCAACTAGATCATAAAGGTAGAGGGAGAGCAATTCTCTCTCTTCTTGACCTGGGGCATCCAATTTCCACTAACATCAGACATCAGAGGTCCTCTTATATTTATTTATATATATCCTATTGGTTCTGTTTTTCTGGAGAACCCTTACTAATACACTTCGTTTCTTAAATACCACACTTCACTGGTTTCCCTCTTACCTCACTGGTTGCTTCTTTTTAAACTTCATTTTCTAGATAGTTCTCTTTCTTCATTTTCTAGATAGTCTATGCAAGACTCCGAATACTATTTTTTTCAATAATTAATTTCTCATCTATATTTACCTCTTGATTGATTCTGTACAATCTTGTGACTTTAAGTGTAATTGATAAGCTATGACTTTCAAAATAACTATATCCAGCTTAGACCACTCCTTTGAGACTCAAACTCCTATACCAAATTGTCTATTCAGTGTCTCCACATGGATATCCAAAAGGTACCTCACTCTTCACATCACAGTACAATTTTTTTTCTCCCTCCCAAACCAACTACTTTCTCATTCTTTCTCCCCTCATCAAATGGCACCATCATTAATCCAGCTGCTCTTGTAAAATTCCAGAAAAATCACCCTTTACTCCTCTTTTTCTACCTCAGCCTACATCCAAACCTAATTTATCCCCCATTATTTTCACAGCTATTATGCCACCCAAGCCTCTTGTACTTCTAATTTCACCACAGTGCCTGTGTATTAGGGGACCTGGACTAACACACTCTCCATGACCTATAAGACCATCAAAGATCTGGCAGCAATCTACTTAAATATCTTACCTAATTATATACCACTTTTCATATTCTTGTCATCTCTTTAAACACACACACACACACACACACACACACACACACACAAGCTCTTTTCATTTACTTTTGCATTTCTCATCAGTGGCATGATCAGAGCTCAGCTCAAGCTAAAGAAGTTAGCCATAGAGAAACTGCTGAGGGCAGTTGGGTCCATCTTTATAAAAACAGAGATGGTTATGTTAAATTGGTTTGTTTCTAGATTTCATGCCAGTCCTTCATTTCCTTACCAATAATTTCTATATTCTTAATTATAAGCCTATCTTTTATGAATGATGATTTTGAGAATTCAAGAATAATGAAACACTTCCCCATTTAGATTATGTAAATATAGATATAAGATAAGCTACAGGAAGTGAAAATTGAGAATTCTTCTTGGTCACTATTTGGGAAAATGTGAGTCTCATCCTTAGTGTCTGGTTTGACAGTTTTGTTTCTTCTGGGGGAAGAAACAAAACCCAAATAAATATAAGCCCTTGGCAAGGTTGATCTAGCAGGATAGGAAAGCAAACACTGAGGAGGCTTTTTAGGAGTCTATAAAATGTTAAAATTACTATAAATTTCTTATTGTACCACAAAGCATAAACCTAATAAATCAAATCATTTTGGAGAGCCCCAGGTCTAACTTTTAGAACTGATAGTAAAAGTGGGTTTTGAGCATAGATGTTCAAGTTTTGGCATTCACAAGAAGGAGTGTAGATAAACAGTGATGTTAGATATTGTTCAGAATGCTTAGCTCTTAGAGTTTACAGCATTTGGGTAAAACCTCTGGTTTCCTGGTGCCTAATGACTCATGAGCCTGACACCCTATACTGTTCTTCAAAGAATTCATTTGATTTAATAGCACTCAATGAACAATGTAGCGACTAGTATTACTGAATGTCTACTCTAATTGGAGAACCCTGAATACATTCATGATTACTAGTCATTCTACAAACATAAGTCATGTTTTAGTCTAAATGCACTAAGCATATTGTCTATGCCTCTGCTGTCCAATAGAGGGGCCACTAGGTTCACATGGCTATTATTGCACTTAAAATGTAGTAGGCCTGAACTGAGATATGCTGTAAAACATATACTGTGCTTTTGAGGCTTTGCATTAAAAAAAAAACCTCATTATACATTTATGTATTTTGTTAAATAAGAGACTATTAAAATTAACCTCCTTCTTTTTATTCTTTTAAATGTGGCTACTAGAAAATATAAAATTACACACGTGTTTTGCATTATATTTCATTTGGACATGTGTAGTCTGCATATCATTTTAAAATATCATTTCATTACATGGATAGATAGTACATCATACAGTAGACCTTATTAATGCCTTCCCAGATAAAGTCTCCCTAGTCTAGTCTACAAAATATGAAAAGAAAGAGGGATGCAGGCATAGTGATTCCATCACTGATCAGTGTAATGCTCTATCATCTTGTGTAATATTTTGTCAAGAAAATCAAACCTTTTCTGATCTTTGAATATATTCATAAGCACATATAATTCTAAATTGTGATGAATACACTACTGGTTCTCAGTTATTAATGTTCATTTAAATATTTATTTTTTCCCAATTTATTATGAACATTTGCAAACATACAGAAAAACTGAAAGAGACTTCCACTGAATACCCACATACCCAATCACTTAAATTCTACCATTAGCAATTTTTTTGTCATGAGATGCTTATTGAATGTTTATTATGTACTAGGTCTCAGGGTTAAAGTGGTGAAGCAGCAAGAGCTTTTCGACTCTTTGGAGGACATGGACGAGAAGGCAGATAAAGACAAAATACATAGACACATCATTGCAACTTGTGGTGGGTTCTAAGAGACAAAACTACAGAGTGGAATGAAAACTAAATTGCACATGATGCTCAACTTTGAGGCTGAAAAGTTATCTTCTGAGGATAAGCATAGGTGGTTGGGGAGGAAGAGTATTGAAACTGAAAGAACAATCAAAGAAGAAGGAACAGACAACACAAAGGGCCAGAGGCAGAAAGAAGTTTGATAGGTTTGAGAAACTGGAAAAACAAACACATAAACAAAACCAGGGTTAGAAGATGACAGCAGAGTGAGAGGACCCTAGGCTCCTAGGCTTGCCTCATCCCACAGATACAACTAGATAACTATCAAATCATCCTACAAACCCCAGAAATTGACCTGAAGACTGGCAAAATGAACTCCACAATGAAAAGTAAAGAAGAGGTCACATCAAATAAGGTAGGAAGTGCAGCGACATGGTTTGGGAGGGAAACGGAATACGGCCACTGTGAGGGGGAGGGAGCTTCAGTAATGGAGAAGGGCCAGAGGCAGACTAACACACTAAAGCAGTGCCCAGAGAAAACAAATCCCAATAGCAACTGGCTTGGAAAGTGAGAAAGGTCGAATTTCAAAGTTCTTGCAACCAGTGGAGATTGAAGAATGGAGTTTTAAAGGTTAGCAGGTGTGGCTGGGATAGAGTCTGGAGGGCACTGTACTGCTCTTGGAGAGAATACAGGAAAATAACCCTCAGACACACAGTGTAGAAACAGCAATCTGAAGAAAGCTTGGGGCACACAGTGGGGAGGTTATTTGCTTAACTCAGAGCATATCCTAGAGAGGCAACATTCACAGAGAGACCCCTCCAGTAATAAAGGAACTGGCCAGCATAATTTCCCTCCCCCACCTCTCAGCACAAGCACAGGGCCACCTACGGGAACCAGTGCAGCACCAACACTAACTACTTAACATGCTTACATCAAGCTCCCATCCCCTGCACTCCAGTGGAACCACCCTTCTCAGTCTGCTTTGCCTCCAGCTTGGCAGGCCCCATCCCCCAGAAGACCAGTCCATACCCCTACTTATACCATGTCTCCTGACTTGGAAGTTTTGCAGAGCCCCATTTCCACTGGAGGTGGTGACAGCTCTCATTTCACAAGCAGACCAGAGCACACCCAGATAAAATGTGCCACAATCAGACCAGGGACTGGACACTGCCCACAACAAAGAGTCTCTGCTGATGACTGGCATGAAGGATAAATTGGCCAGGACAGAAGAGCAGAGCACATGCAACACACATTGGAGATACTCCCAGAAGCACCAGGCCCTGGGGAACAGGGGACACTACATGGCAGGGCACTGCAGTACATTTTCTTCATAAGGTCATTACCCTCAAGAACAGGAGACATAGCTGACTTTCTTAACACAGAGAAATAGGCACAGAGACTTAGACAAAATGAGAAGACAGAGAAATTTGTCTCAAATGAAAGAAGAGTATAAGCCACAGCCAGACATCTAAGTGAAAGAGATATAAGTAACATGACTAATGGAGAATTTAAAGTAATTCTCATACTCAGTGGACTCAAGAAAATAGTGGAAGACATGAGTGAGACACTTTACACAGAAATAGGAAATAACATAGCAGAGATAAAGGGCTGAGTAAACAAAATTAGGAATATACTTGATAGAATAAACATCAGGCTGGAAGAAGCACAGGAAAAAAATAGTGACATAGAAGACAGAGTAATGGAAAGTAATCAAGATGAATTAAAGAGAAAGAAAAAAATATATATATACACAAAATGAAAAAAAGATGTAGGGAGCTCAGTGACTCTACCAAACACAGTAGCATTCGTATTATAGGAGTCCCAAAAGAAGAAGAGATAGACAAGGGGCAGATAATTTATTTGAACAAATAATAACTGAAAACTTCCCTAATTTGGGGAAGGAAACAAATATCCAGATCTACCAGGCACAGAGAATCCTTGACAAAATCAACAAAAGTAGATCCACATCAAGACATATTATAATTAAATTGACAAAATATAGTGATAAAGGAAAAAAAAACAACAACAATAAAAGCTGTAAGACAAAAGAAGACAGTAACATAGAAAGGAAATCCCATAAAGCTATTAGGGAATTTTTTCAGCAGAATCTTTCCAAACCAGAAGAAAATGACATGATATATTCAAAGTGCTAAATGGGAAAAATCTGTAGCCAAGAATACTCTATCCAAGAAAGTATCCTTCAGAAGAGAAGGAGAGAAAAAGTTTCCCAGACAAACAAAAACTAAAGGAGTTCATGAACACTAAACCAGGTCTGCAAGAAATATTAATGGGGACTCTATGAGTGGAAAGGAGAGACCAAAAGTGACAGTATAAAGGCTGGAAACACAAAAGAAGTAAAAATGAATATTTCTGTAAAAAATCAGTCAAGGAAACCATAAAATAAAAGGATGAGAAATATGACAACTTATACATAAAATGTGTGAAGCACAGTAGAATGGACTCAGACTTAAAAATTAACTTAATACAGACTGCTACATGCAGAAGAGATTATATATAAACCTAATGGTAACCACAAATCAAAAACCACTAATTAATATGTAAAGAATAAAGAGAAAGAAACCCAAATATATTACTAAAAAAATCAGCAAAACATGAAAGAGATAAACAAGAAAGGATCAGAGAAAATATTCAGAAACAACCACAAAACAAATAATAAAATGACAATAAATATGTATCTGTCAATAATTATTTTGAATATAAATGGACTAAATGCTCCAATCAAAGGACATGGATGACAGACTGGATAAAAAAAATAAACAAATAACAACAACAAAACAAAGACACATCTAGAGCTGCCTTTAAGACACTCATTTTAAACCTAAAGACACCTGCAGATTGAAAGTGACGGGATGGAAAAACATCTATCATGCAAATGGATGTCAAAAGAAAGCCAGAGTATCAATAAATATGTCCAAAAAAGTAGACTTTAAAACAAAGATTGTAACAAGAGACAAAGAAGGACACTATATAATAATAAAGGGGACAATCCACCAAGAAGATATAATGACTGTATATATTTATGCATCCAACATAGGACCATCCAAATACATAAAACAGTTAATAACAAAAACAAAGGAACTGATAGAAAATAACATAATAATAGCAGGGGACTTTAATACCTCATTTGTATCAGTAGACAAATCATCTAAACAGAAAATCAAAAAGAGAACAATGGCTTTGAATGACAAACTGGAACAGATGAATTTAACAGATATATTCAGAATGTTCCATCCTAAAAGAGCAGAATACACATTCTTCTCAAGTGTACATGGAACATTCCCCAGAACAGATCACATATTAGGCCACAAAACAATCCTCAACAAATTCAAGAAGATCAAAGTCATACCATGCATCTTTTCTGACAATAACTCTATGAAACTGCAAGTCAACCACAGAAAAAATCTGGAAAGACCTCAGATACATGGAGGTTAAATAACATGCTACTAACAATGAATGGGTCAACCAGGAAATAAAAGAAGAAATAAAAAATACATGGACACAAATGCAAATGAAAACACAATGGTCTAAAACTTCTGGGATGCAGAAAAAGAAGTTTTAAGAAAGAAGTTTATAGCAATACAGACCTACCTAGGAAAGCAAGAAAAATATCAAATAAACAACTAAACTTACACCGAAGGGAGCTAGAAACAGAAAAACAAAAAAAGCCTACAACCAGAAGAAGGAAGGAAATAATAAAGATTAGAGCAGAAATAAATGATATAGAAACTAAAACAAACAAACAAAACCAATAGAACCGATCAATGAAAGCAGGAGCTAGTTCTTTGAAAATACCAATAAAACTGATAAATCTCTAGCCAGACTTACCAAGAAAAAAAGAGAAATGACTCATATAAATAAAATCACAGATAGGAGAGAAGAAATAACAATAAACACCATAGAAATACAAATAATCATAAGATAATATGAAAAACTATATGCCAACAAATTGGACAACCTAGAAGAAACTGCTAAATTCCTAGAAATATGTATAAACCACCAGAACTGAAACAGGAAGAAATATAAAATTTGAACAGACTGATAACCAGGAGATAAACTGAATCAGCAATAAAAACAAACAAACAAAAACAAACAAACAAAAAACTCCCAACAAACAAAAGTCAAGTACCAGATGGCTTCCCAGGGGAATTCTACTGAACATTTAAAGAAGAGTTAATACTTACTCCTTTCAAACTGTTCCAAAAAAATAGAAATGGAAGGAAAACTTCCAAACTCACTCTACGAGGCCAGCATCATCCTGATACCAAAACCATAAAGATTCCACTAAAAAAGAGAACTACAGGCCAATATTCCTGATGAACATAGATGCAAAAATCCCCAACAAAATACTAGAAAACTGAATCTAATAATATATTCAAAAAATCATTCAGCACAATCAAGTGGGATTTTTTTCCTGGGATGCAAGAGTGCATCAATATCCACAAATCAATCAATGTGTATATATCCACAAATCAATCAATGTGTATATCACATCAATAAGAGAAAGGATAAAAAACATATGATTATTTAAATAGATGCAAAAAAAAAATCATCTGACAAAGTACAACATCCATTCATGGTAAAAACCCTTAACAAAGTAGTTTTAGAGGGAACGTACCCCAACATAATAAAGGCCATATATAAAAAACATCACAGCTAACATTATCCTTAGTGGGGAAAAAATGAGAGCTTTTCCTGTAAGGTCAGGAACAAGATAAAGATGTCCATGTTCACCACTTTTATTCAACATAGTACTAGAAGTCCTAGTCACAGCAGTCAGACAACAAAAAGAATTAAAGGTCATCCAAATCAGTAAGGAAGAAGTAAAACTTTATTTCAGATGACATAATACTATACATATACAAAACTAAAAACAAAAAACAAGAGTCCACCAAAAAAACTGCTAGAACTGATAAACAGATTCAGTAAAGTCATAGGATACAAAATCGATGTATAGAAATTTGGTGTACCAATAATGAAGCAACAGAAAGAGAAATTAAGAAATTAAGAAAATAATCTTATTCACACCAAAAAAAAAAAATAAGATACCTAGAAATAAACCTAAACAAAGAGTTGAAAGAGCCGTACTCTAAAAACTATAAAACACTGATAAAAAATTGAAGACAACACAAAAAATTGGAAAGATATTCCATGCTCATGAACCAGGAGAACAAAGCTTGTTAAAATGTCTATACTACCCAAACCAATCTACACACTTAATGCAATCTCTAACAAAATACCAACAGCATTGTTCACAGAGCTAGAATAAACAATCCTAAAATTTGTATGGAACCATAAAAGATCCTGAATAGCCAAAGCAATCTTGAAAAAGAAAACAAAGCTGGAGACGTCAGGATTCCAGACTTCAAGTTATATGACAAAGCTGTAGTAATCAAAACAGTATGGATAAAGAAGGTGTGGTATATATATATATATTCACACACACACAATGGAATATTATGCAGCCATCAAAGGGAATGAAATCTTGCCATTTGCAATGACGTGGCTGGAACTGGAGAGTATTATGCTGAGAGAAATCAATCAATCAGAGAAAGACATGTATCATATGATCTCAGTGATATGAGGAATTTTTAATCTCAGGAAACAACCTGAGGTTTGCTGGAGTGGTGGGGGGTGGGAGGGATGGGGTGGCTGGGTGATAGACATTGGGGAGGGTATGTGCTATGATGAGTGCTGTGATGTGTGAGACTGTTGAATCACAGATCTGTACCTCTGAAACAAATAATACATTATATGTTTAAAAAAAAAAGATAGTAGGAAGGGAAAAATGAAGGAGGGGAAATCAGAGGGGGAGAAAAACCATGAGAGACTATGGACTCTGAGAAACAAACTGAGGATTCTAGAGGGGAGGGGGTGGGGGGATGGTTTAGCCTGGTGGTGGGTATTAAAGAGGGCACGTATTGAATGGAGCACTGGGTGTTATATGCAAACAATGATCATGGAACACTACATCAAAAACTAATGATGTAATGCATGGTGATTAACATAACATAATAAAATAAAATAAAATGGGGCGCCTGGGTTGCTCAGTCATTAAGAGTCTGCCTTCAGCTCACGTCATGATCCCAGGGTCCTGGGATCGAGCCCTGCATTGGGCTCCCTGCTCAGCGGGAAGCCTGCTTCTCCCTCTCTCACTCCCCCTGCTTGTGCTCACTCTCTTGCTGTTTCTCTCTGCATCAACTAAATAAATAAAATCTTTAAAAAAAATAAAATAAAATAACAACAACAAGAACAACAAAATATAGTACTGGCACAAAAAAAGACACATAAATCAATGGAACAGAATAGAAAGCCCAGAAATGAACCCAGAAGTATATGGTCAATTAATCTTCAGCCAAGCAGTAAAGAATACCCAAAGGAAAAAAGACAGTCTCTTCAACAAATGGTGTTGGGAAAAGTGAACAGCAAAATGCAAAATAAAGGAACTAGACCACTTTCTTACACCATATACAGAAGTAAATGGATTAAGGACAAAATGGATTAAGGACATCAGTGTGAGACTTGAAACCATAAAAACCCCAGAAAAGAACGCGGGCAGTACTTTTTTTTTTTTTTTTTTTAATGTATCAACCATAGCAACTTTTGTCTAGCTAGGTCTCTGGAGGCAAGGGAAATAAAAGCAAAAATAAACTATTGTGACTATATCAAAATAAAAATCCTCTGCACAGCAAAGGAAACAATCAGTAAAACTAAAAGGGCACCTTTGGAATGGGAGAAGATATTTGCTAATGACATATCTGATAAAAGGCTAGTTTCTAAACTATATAAAGAACTTATAAAACTCAATACCAAAAAACCCACAAATGATCTAATTAAAAAATAGCAGAGGACATGGACAGACATTTCTCCAAAGACATGAGGCCAAGAAACACATGAAAAAATGTTCATCATCACTAACACCAGGGAAATGAAAATCAAAACCACAAGGAAATACCACTTCACACCTGTCAGAATGGCTTTAATCTGTGGCTCAACACAAGAAAAAACAAGTGTTTTGAGATGTGGAGAAAAAGGAACCCTGGTGCACTGTGGTGGGAATGCAAACTTGTGTAGTCACTATGGAAAACGCTATGGAGGTTCCTCAAAAGGTTAAAAATAGAACTACCCCACAATCCAGTAATGGCACTACTAGGTATTTACCCCAAAACACAAAAACACTAATTCAAAAGAATGTACTCTCTTTTGATGACAGCGTTATTTACAATAGCCAAATTATGGAAGCAGCCTAACTGTCCATCAACTGATGAATGGATAAAGAAGTGGTATATATATACACAGTTGAATATTATTCAGCTATAAAAAAAGAATGAAATCTTGCCATGTGCAATGACATGGATAGAGCTAGAGAGTATAATGCTAAGCAAAATAAGTCACTCAGAGAAAGACAAATATATGATTTCACTCATATGTGGAATCTAAGAAACAAAACAAATAAGCAAAGGGGAAGAGAGGGAGGGAAGGAACAAGGGAAGGAGGAAGAGAGAGTGAGAGAGAGAAAGAGAGAGATCAAGAAACAGACTCCTAAGTATAGAGAACAAACTGATGGTTACTAGAGGGAAGGTGGGTGGGGGGGAATGGGTTAAATTGGTGAAGGGGATTAAGGATTGCACTTGTCCTGTTGAGCACAGGGTAATGTAGGGAATTGCTGAATCAGTATACTGTACACCTGAAACTAATATAACACTGTATGTTTAACTGGATTAAAACAAAAACTTAAAAAAAACAAAAAAATAACTTTTTCAAACCTCAAAAAAAGGAAATAAAAAAATTTCCTGAACATTTAGGATAATATGTTATGAAACTTTGAATCATATTTAAATTATCTGCTTTGAGAGGACTCTTCTGACACTGTGCCATCAGGGAAAGGAGAATATCATATCATTACTGCTAAATGGGGTGAAAGTCCACATTCTACTCATCCTTCATCCATACCGTACAAGTTAGGAGGCATTTCCTTACCACTGGTCAGGGTCCTCACTAGGCTTTCATAGATGCCACCCTGCCTGGTAGGTCAGAGGGGCCTCATTACCGCTTCACATGCCCCTCTTCTCCCACAGTTGGAGACATTGCTCATTACCTCTGGGCCATGGGGAAAGATCTGACTCTTCAGTAGACCACCTCTGACACCAATCTAGCAGACTGTAGGGAAGGGATCCTCATTACGTCTGGGTGAGGGTACAAGTCTATGTTCCCCACATGGACTCCAATGGACACTAGGGGGATGAGAGAGAGGCAGAAGTTCTCATTATCATCCAGTGGTAATGAAAGTCCCAGTTCTTCATTCAGCCTTCTGGCCTCAATACAACTCAGGGGTGTCTCATTATAGCTGAGGGTGGAAGTCCTGGCCCCTATTCAAACTTCGCTTGCAAAGGTTACAGTGGGTCCACAGTTTATTCTATGATGTTTGGTCAAGAGTAGGTCAATTATTACCTAAATGTTTTCTGTCTTGCTAGGCTGTCTTTCCTGGTTCTTCAGCTAGAGAGAAAGTTTTTATTGGGGTTTTCTTGTTTTTGCTGGTGTTTTGGGATTGCAAGCTTTTATACCACCAAATTAATGATATATGAGATGAAAAGGAAATCCAGGGAATAAACTGCCATGCTATTCCTTGGTCCAAATGTCCCTGGACAGTCTGCCTTCTTCTCTCCACATTTCAGAGTATTCTTATGTTTGTTTTATATAATTACATATACTTGATGGGAAGAACAGGAATAAGTGTATTTACTCAATACTGACTTTTAACACTATTTTGAGAATCAGAGACTACATGAATAATTTCCTCACACATATACAAAAGAAGATATGAATATATATATATCCCTTCACATAACTAATATTTTAACTATGAGCAACTGTTTTCTGATTATCTGAATTATGTCCCATTTTCCATAATATAAAAAGACAAGCCCTTTAAATATTGATTACATAGTTTGGTTTTCACAAAGAGGCAGGTTAGTCTTACTGGAAAAAAAAAAGATTTGACATTAACAATTCTAAAACATTTTATCTATGTTTCCAACATTTAAATGAATTATATCCAATAATGATATTCAGAAAATTAATTATGGGGCAATTCTTAAGATACGGATTTTCAATAAATATATTATTGTAATTTTGATAATATATTGGTAAAAAATTATAGCATTTTTTTCCTCTCTATAATGGATGATTTTAATATCGGCTTTGAAATTTTCAAAGTTTAGTTATAATTTTTAACTTTTATAACTTTAGGAACTTTTAATTCCATTCCTTATTTTATTAGATCATTTGTATTCTTATAAGCTATCACAAAAATCTTTGTGGAAAATGGAGATTGTCTTAGGTTTGATTTTTGTGTGAGGAAGTTCAAGTAAACACTGAAAAAGGAATAAAGTGAGATATGGAGAGAAAAAAAATCAACAAAGGAGACATTTATCTGCAAGTTGTTTGTACTTTGGGGAATTGGGGCCAAATCATTGGATCTCTTGGAGGCCATATAAGACCTGTTTAGAGTTTCCCCACCCCACAAGAGGGAACTGGATATATTTATTCAATGATTCCTATCTGTTACTGGTTGTGAGCTGAACTTGGGTTATTACCTCCTTAGCATCTCTTATGAAGGGAGTTTCAAATATTGCAGAAGAAAACCATCATTGTGTAAGAGAATGGACAGTAAGAAAGTTATATGTGCAGGCCCCTGATTCTATGTGCTACTCTGGAGGAAGTGTATGCAAAATATTTTTTTAAAAAATTGAACAAATAAACAGCTAATATAAATATGCCTCCATGTGTCAGAGCAGTCAGAACTCCTTCATTTTGAAGTCTTCTACCTTTGGGACATCTGGATGGATCAATGGGTGGAAGCATCTGACTCTTGGTTTTGGCCCAGGTCATGATCTCAGGACTGTGAAACTGAGCCCCACCCAGGGCTCTGAGCTCAGTGTGGAGTTGGCTTGAGATTCTCTCTCCCTCTCCATTCTCCTCTGTCCCTCCCCTGATTCCTGTGCACTCCCTCTCTCAAATAAATAAATAAATAAATAAATAAATAAATAAATAAATAAATAAATAAAAATAAATAATAAAATCTTAAACAAAAAAAGAAGTCCTCTACCTTTGCTTAGAGAAACTCCAACTTAGGACAGTGGGCTCAATTTTTGGTTCAGGCAGATATACTGTTTAGGTTTCTCAATTTCAACAAAATGAGGTTCATCTCACTACATATCAGGCATTCCTAAAATGTGACTTTACTTTTAAAAGAATAGAATTTTAGCATTGGAAGAAACCAAGATATCCAGTTATTTTCTTAGTTAAGAACACACAAAATAGTTTTAGTCTCCACTTAAATACTTTGAAAAAACATTAAAACTTATTCTATTGATTAGATATTATAATAGTTATACTTAAATACTACCTACTACTGATTAATCAGCTAAATTTTGCTTATGTTATGCATATAAAAGAGATAAAAATGAAAGGGCTTATTTCATTCAGAAAATTCCCTTGATATTTTTATTATCCACATTTTGGATGTTTGTCTCTGGCCCTTTAATAAAATATACACAAGCACCACAACCACATATTCACCATCTGATTACAGTTTCATTCAACCATTGCCTTAGACTTTCCCCACTTGTATTTAACGTGTTCTCATCCAGACCCCGTCTCTGGACAACTCTGAACTCATTGTCTTCTCTATCAATTCCTGACTCAGTGTCTGGATTCATTCTCCATTGTGCAGGTGCCTCTAACACTTGGTTCTTTGCTTTTCCAAAATGACTTCTTAAAATTTCATTATTTTAGGTTTCTCCTAGCTCTTTTACACCCAGACTGATACTCATAAGTTTCCACATTGTCAGTGAGTTTGTTCCCTCAGAATTCTGGTTACTTTTTACACGTCTGGGGGTTAAAGAGTGTGGGAAACAAATGATAGTTTCTCATATACATATGGATTTAAGCAACTTGCAGATACAGTATTTTCCTCAAGGACTTATGTGATCTATTTCACCTTCTCCAGAAAAGACAGTAAAAATGTTTTCTGCATTCCTGTTTTGTATCAACAAGTGTTACAATGAAGGATAATATGTTTTTCTTTTCATTCATATATTCAAAATTTGGGTATCTATCTAATAGTTAAGGGCATGAAATGACACCTTCAATTTCTGTTTTTCAGGAATTCTTACCTCTTTGTAACTCTGATTAGAATTTAAATAAATGAATATACACATACACAAACATGTATATCCACATGCATGTACATCTGCACACCTTTAAAAAATGTCCCCTCACAACAACAAAATTGGCCTATGTACTTTATCTGCTCATGTAGAGTTTAATACGCTCTGGCATTGCTGTTTGGGTTACTGCCTACAAATTTTGCCCTTTATTCTTTCACTTTTACCCAGAGGAGTCTATCAAGAGACCGTGTACAGAAATATTGAGTAAAATACATCATAAAAAAGGAACTCTGAGAACCTAGTGACCTGAAAAAATGTTACTTATAAAACTAATGAACTAAGAATGCCTTTAAATCAGAGAGCATCTAGTATGGCAAAGAGACCTTCAAAATACACGTGTAAGCACTGATCCAGATAGAAGATTAAATAGCACGATATATTAAAAAGCATAAGGTAAAATAGGAAAAGTTGGAATTTTTCATTCCACAGAAGCATTTCACTCTGCTACTGAGAAAACTCTTTCTCTCTCTTTCTCTTTCTTCCTTCCTTCCTTTCATTTTTTCTTTCTTTCTTTCTTTCCTTTTCTTTCTTTCTTTCTTTCTTTCTTTCTTTCTTTCTTTCTTTCTTTCTTTCTTTCTTTCTTTCTTTCTTTCTTTCTTTTCTTTCTTTCTGTATTTTATAGTTCCCTATTTTGGTGTCCCTCTAGTTTACACTTTTCCTATATTCAAAGAAACTGTAATAAGATATTTGTATAGCAAGTCAAATATTGATTCATGTGCCATCACACTATGCTAAGTAGGATTTTCATGGGCTTATTAGTACAATTAATCTAAAGAATAAATGTAAATTATATTCAGATGCTTATACACATACAGTTTTCTGGAGAAAATTTTTTTTTAGAACTTGATAAATTCCAACAAATTTCTAAAGTGATTGCTAGTATACTTATTTGTTCAGAATATGTCTGGTTATGTGGATATATTAAGTCTTCATGTCGGCCATAGTGAATAAAATCATTGACTTACCATTCTCTAATCAATAAAATATTGATAGGCCTTATAGTCAAGTGCCAAAACCAAAAGGAGACATCAACAACGCTTAGCTAAAGATTAAATCAATAGATGAAGTTCTTATTAGTGTTCAAAATGACAGTTTTATTTTGACAGGAGAAAATATAGTTCTTATGTCCTTTTTCATTTATAATAGTGGGGCAGAGGTCAAATACACATAATGAATTTGAATTTGCAATTTCTTTAGATCAAAAAACTCTTGAAGCTCAGAAATTCATTTTTAAATAGATATATTATCCCTAGTGTACAGTTCGGCAGACTTCATTAGAAATTATGGATGAGCATTTATAATCCTGAAAGGGACTACAGGTCTGTTTATACACAATTCTCAATAAACCCACAGTATTGCACAAAGTATATTTTCCGTGTACATAATCAGCTGGTTATTTTTCTTTCTACCTTCTGCCATAATTAAATAAATATAAAATATTTTTATGCAATTTGTGCTTCTCAATCTTCATAAAGATCCACATAAAGTCTCAAAATTAAACCTAATTATAAATAAATTTGCTTCAGATTTGCTTTCTAATTCAGGAACACTAGAAGAAGCAAATGACATATCTTTTTATTCCATTTCTGATTTTTTACTGTCATTCACTAGATCTAAATAAATGTTTTTAGGCTTGGTAATGTTCTTCCTCCAACACATTTTTGTACATTTTTATTCATTTTCATAATCTGATATCATTAGCATGAAACTAGTTCATATGGATTGGGAAAGAAACTGGTTGACACAGAAAAAATTTTACCTATAATTCTATGTCCCTGAGTAAAACAGTTTTGATAATTTGCATAAAGACACATACTATAATTACCATACATTCTGCTTTGGGGCTTCCTTTCTAAACTTGTTTTCTCCAGTCACAAAATAATGTTCTACATCTTGACTTTGAAGAGTTGTATGGAGTGCCATTTATTCATGCAATTTCGTATTTGAGGACACTTTCTCTTATTTCGTGTTGTTGCAGATCATATTGTGATAAATATCCTTATAAATAATTTGGTTTTCTATTCTTTTTTATAATTATAAATTCCTACATGATGATTTTCTGTTTTAAAGGGCATATTATTTTTAGAATTTTTCATTCTCATTTCCACCTTGGTTTTCATATGTTTGTATCACTTTATAATACCATGAGCAGTGTCACATCATATTTACTAGCCTGCTCCCTTATATTGGTAAATAGATGGATAAATAGCTTCATAAATAGATAGAACTAGTAGGCAGATTATAGTATTTGAATGTTGTTTAATTTTATATTTTCACGACAAGTGAGTTTAAACTTTTTTATGTTTTTTATGTTTATTGTTTATTATTAGACATTGATATTTTTTCTTGTGTAAAATGCTTATTTATAAATATAAAATGTTTATTTACATTTTTTACCAAATTATTTTTTCAGGGGGTTCTCCCTCAATTTTTTTGTCAATTGATGTCAATTTGTATTTTGTTGATACTAACAATATAATATATCCATCATATGTAAATATCAATTTTCCTACTGTGTCCTTAAAATTTTATTTTCTTATTTTTTAATAAGATTTTTAAAAATCGTTTTGTGCCTTATGTTTTTCTTCTTTTTATTTTTTTAAAGATTTTATTTATTTATTTGACAGAGAGAGCACAAGTAGGCAGAATGGCAGGCAGAGGGAGAGGGAGAAGCAGACTCCCTGCTGAGCAGGAAGCCCGATGTGGGGCTCGAAGTGGGGCTCGATCCCAGGACCCTGGGATCCCGACTCAAGCCAAAGGCAGATGCTCAACTGACTGAGCCACCCAGGTGCCCCACTTCCTTTTTAAATTGTACTTCAGGTACATATTCTTACATTTTTAAATAGTTATATTTTGAATCTATAGCAGAATGCTAAAGAGCATCAATGAAAAAATAACCAATTTTACCATTTGGTTTTTACTCAGTTCCAAAGGTTAATGTAGGCTTCCTAAGGTCTGCTTTAAACCTTGATCAGAAATGATAATTGCGAATGAACTCACCACTTTTCAGGATAAGAGGAATGCTGGACAAACATGAAAAATCTCAGAGATAATTCATTTCTGGGATAATAAATAGCTGAAGACAGTATTTAGCAATGAATTAAAAGAAATTCAATTCATTCTTATATTTCAACATTGTAGAAGTCTATGAGGTAGTTATTGCCAAGAAATACCATTGACGGAAAATCATGAATTTCCGCAACAGATGTTAAAAGAATCAAGGAATTGACCCTTAACAGTGAAATAATATGACTTTGTAAATTGTCTGGGTCAAAACAAGAGGATCAATTAATACAGAAAAAGGAACTGGACCAATTCTGGAACAAGATAGATATATTTCCTTTAATAAATTCTGGCTAAAATATCTCCCAATCACTTCTTTATTACAAATTGAGAGGTGAAACTACAACCAAATTAGTGACGTTTTATATTGTGCATAGAGGTCAAACTCAAAAAACCAGATGTGAAGTGGTTACTGCCTCACCATGAGTTTACAAAAAGGTGGGATATATATCTAGCAGTTTTGGAGGATTCTAACTAGTAATTGAATACAAAATTCTATCTATATATCAGGGACAGACCTAAATAAAGAATTTGTCTTACAGAATACTGCAATAAAAGTAAGCACAATGAGCAAACGTTATGTGCTTAACATATAACCAGCTCTGCATTTAGTATGTTACATGGATTTCTTTAATTATTGCCTTTAATGGTCTCATGAAGAAATTCTAGTTTTATTTATTTTTTGTAGTTTCAAGTTTTATTTAAATTCTAGGTATTTAACATATAGTGTAATACTAGTTTTAAAAGTAGAATTTAGTGATTCATCACTTATATATAGCATCATGTGCTCATCACAAGTGCCCTCCTTAATACCTATCACCCATTCAATCTATCCGGCCACCCACCTCCCTTCCAGAAACCCTCAGTTTGTTCTCTATGGTTAAGAGCCTGTTTTATGGTTTGCTTCTCTCAGTCTTTTATTTTATTTTTTTTTTACCCCATGTTCATCTGTTTTGTTTCTTAAATTCCACAAATGAGTGAAGTCATAAGGTATTTCTCTTTTTCTGACTAAGTTTGCTTAGCATAATACACTCTGGCTCTATCCATGTCATTGTAATTGGCAAGATTTCATTCTTTTTGTAATGTTCCATTGTGTGTGTGTATATATATATATATATATATACCACTTCTTTATCTATCCATCAGTTGATGGACATTTGGGTTCCTTCCATAATTTGGCTATTGTTGATAATGCTGCTATAAACATGGGGGTGCATGTACCCTTAGGATCAAAATTTTTGTATGCTTTGGGTAAATACCTAGTAGTAAAATAGTGGGAACATAGGGTAGTTCTATTTTTAACTTTCTGAGGAACCTCCATACAGTTTTCCACAGTGGCTGCACCAGTTTGCATCCCCACCAAGTGTTAGAGGTTTCTTCTTTCTCTGTATCCTCACTATCATCTGTTGTTTCCTAAGTTGTTCATTTTAGCCATTCTGACAGGTGTGTGGTGACATCTCATAGTGGTTTTGATTTCCATTTCCCTGATGGTGGGTGATGTTGAGCATCTTTTCATGTGTCTGTTAGCCTTTGGATGTCTTCTTTGGAAAAATGTCTATTTGTGTCTTCTGACCGTTTCTTAAATGTATTGAATTTTGGGTGTTGAGTTTTATAAGTTCTTTATGTATTTTTGAAACTAACCCTTTATAAGATATGTCATTTGCAAATATTTTCTCCCATTACACAGTTTGCCTTTTGTTTTTGTTGATTGTTTCCTTTGCTGTGCAGAAGTATTTTATCCTGATGATGTCCCGATAGTTAATATTTGTTTTTGTTTCCCTTGCCTTCAGGAGACATATCAAATAAGAATTTGCTATGGCTGATGTCAAAGAGTTTACTGCTTGTGTTCTCCTCTAGGATTTTTATGGTTTCATGTCTCATATTTAGGTCTTCAGTCCATATTCCATGTTGCTGTCCAGTTTTCCCAACACCATTTGTTGAAGAGACTATCTTTTTTCCATTGGGTATTCTTTAGTGCTTTGTTGAAGATTAATTGACCATAAAGTTCTGGGTTCATTTCTGAGTTTTCTATTCTGTTCCACTTATCTAAGTGTCTGTTTTTGTGCCAGTACCATACTGTTTTGATCACTACAGCTTTGTCATATAACTTGAAGTCTGGAATCCTGATGCCTCCAGGTTTATCTTTTTCAAGACTGCTTTGGCTATTTTGGGTCTTTTGTGGTTCCATACAAATTTTAGGATTGTTTGTTCTAACTCTGTGAAAATGCTGGTGGTATTTTGATAGGGATTGCTTTGGGTAGAATAGACCTTTCAACAAGCTTTTTTCTTCCAATCTATGATCGTGGAATGTTTTTTTCATTTCTTTATGTCATCTTCAATTTCTTTCATAAGTCTTTTACAGTTTTCAGAGTCCAGATCTTTTACCTCTTTAGTTAGGTTTATTCCTAGGTATCTTAGAGTTTTTGGTGCAATTGTAAATGAGATAGATTACTTGATTTCTTTTTCTGCTGCTTCACTATTAGTGTATAGAAATGCAACAGATTTCTGTACATTGATTTTATATTCTGCAACTTTACTGAACTCGTGTATCAGTTCTACCAACTTTTTGGTGGAGTCTTTCAGGTTTCCTACATAGAATATCTTGTCATCTGCAAATAGCAAAAGTTTGACTTCTTTCTTGATTTGGATACCTTTTATTACTTTTTGTTGTAGGACTTCTAGTACTATGTTAAATAATGATACTGAGAGTGAACATCCCTGTCTTCTTCCTGACCATAGAGGAAAAGCTTTCAGTTTTTCCCCATCGTGGATGATATTAGCTATGGGTTTTTTTGTATGGTCTTTATGGTGTTGAGGAATGTTCCTTCTAACCCTACTTTGTTGAGGGGTTTTATCATGAATAGATGCTTTATTTTGTCAAATACATTTTCTGCATATATTGAGAGGGACATATGGTTCTTATCTTTCTTTTATTAATGTGGTGTATCATCTTGATTGATTTGTGAATACTGAACCACTCTTGTAGCCCAGGAATTAGTTCTACATGATTGTGGTGAATGATTCTTTTAATGCACTTTTGGTTTCAGTTTGCTAGTATCTTGAGAATTCTTGCAACCATGTTGAATAGGGATATTGGTCTTTAATTCTCCTTTTTAGTGGGGTCTTTGTCTGGTTTTGGAATCAAGGTCATGCTGGCCTCAGAGTGAGTTTGAGAATTTTCCTTCCATATCTATTTTTTGGAACACTTTGAGAAGAATAGGTATTAACTCTTTAAATGTTTGGTAGAATTTCCCTGGGAAGCCATCTAGCCTGGACTTTTGTTTGTTGGGAGATTTTTTATTACTGATTCCATTTCTTTGCTGTTTATAGGTCCGTTCAAGTTTTCTATTTCTTCCAGTTTCAGTTTTGGTAGTTTATATGTTTCTAGGAATTTATCCATTTCTTCAAGGTTGTCCAATTTATTGGCATATAATTTTCATAATATTCTCTAATAATTGCTTGTATTTCTATGGTGCTTTTTGTGATCTCTCCTCTCTCATTTGTGATTTTATTTATTTTGGTCCTTTCTCCTTTCTTTTTGATAAATCTGGCTAGGAGTTTCTCAATTTTATTAATTTTTTTCAAAGAACCAGCTCCTGGTTTCATTGATCTGTTCTATTGGTTTTGTATTTGTTTCTATTTCATTTATTTCTGCTCCAATATTTATTAGTTCCCTTCCTCTGCTGACTTTAGGCTCCATTGGTTGTTCTTTTTCTAGCTTCTTTAGGTGTAAGTTTCGGTTGCATATTTGAAATTTTTCTTGCTTCTTGTAGGCCTATATTGCTATGTATTTCCCTCTTGTGACCACTTCTGCTGCAACCCAAAGGTTTTGGAGCATTGTTTTCATTTTCATTTGTTTCCATGTTTTTTTTTTTTAATTTCCTCTTTAATTTCCTGGTTAAACCATTTATTCTTTAGTAGGATGTTCTTTAACCTCCATGTATTTGTGGTCTTTCCAAATTTTTTGTTGTGGTTGACTTCAAGTTTCATAGCATTGTGGTTGGCAAATATACATTGTATGAGCTCAGTTTTTTGTACTTGCTGAACCCTGATTTGTGACCTAGTATGTAATCTACGTAATCTATTCTGGAGAATGTCCCATGTGCACTTGAAAGAATGCTGATTTAGGACAGAATGATCTGAATATATCTGTTAAGTCCATCTGATCCAGTGTGTCATTCAAAGCCATTGCTTCATTGTTGATTTTCTCCTTAGGTGATCTGTCCGTTGATGTAAATGGGGTGTTAAAGTTACATACTATTTTTTTTTTAAGATTTTATTTATTCATTTGACAGAGAGAGACACAGCGAGAGAGGGAACACAAGCAGGGGGAGTGGGAGAGGGAGAAGCAGGCTTCCTGCTGAGCAGGGAGCCTGATGTGGGGCTCGATCCCAGGGTCCTGGGATCATGACCTGAGCCGAAGGCAGATGCTTAACAACTGAGCCACCCAGGCGCCCCAAAGTTACTTACTATTATTGTATTATTATCAATGAGTTTGTTTATGTTTGTTTTTGTTTCATATATTTGGATGCTCCCAAGTTGGAGGCATAAATATTTACAATTGTTAGATATTCTTGTTGGATGGATCCCTTCATTATGATAAAGTGTCCTTCTTCATCTCTTGTTACATATAGACTTTGGTTTAAAATCTAATTTGTCTGATAGAAGTATGGGTACTCTGGCTTCTTTTTGATGTCCATTTGCATAATAAATGGTTCTCTATCCACTCACTTTCAATCTGCAGGTGTCTTTAAGTCTAAAATGAATCTCTTGTAGTTAGCATATAGATGTATCTTATTTTTTTTTTTAATCCATTCTGACACTGTATGTCTTTTGATCCGGGTATTTAGTCCATTTACATTCAGAGTAATTATTGATAGATATCAATTTAGTGCCATTTTTGCACTTGTTTTATTGTTTCTGGAGATTTTCTCTGTTCCTTTCTAGTCTTGGTCACTTTTGGTTTTTCTTTCCCACTCAAAGAGTCTCCTTTAATATATCTGGTGGGGCTGGTTTAGTGGTCACAAACTCCTTTAGTTTTCATTTGTCTGGGAAATTTTATTTCTCCTTCTATTCTGAATGAGAGACTTGCTTGGTAAAATGTTCTTGGCTGCATATTTTTCCACAGCACACGGAATATATCATGCCACTCTCTCCTGGCCTGCTAAGTTTCTGTGGAGAGATCTGTTGCTAACTTTATTTGTCTTCCCTTGTGAATTCAGGACTTTGTTTTGCTGGCTTTTAGGAATTTTTTTTTATCTCTATATTTTGCAAATCCAGAAGGCTGGACATAACTACAATATGTCTTGGTGTTGGCCTGCTTTTGTTGATTTTGATGGGAGTTCTCTGTGCCTCCTGGATATGGATGTCTGTATTCTTCCCCAAATTAGGGAAGTTTTGAGCTATAATTTCCTCCAATAAACTTTCTGCCCCCTTTTCTCTCTCTTCTTTTTCTGGGACTCCTATGATATGAATGTTATTGGGCTTTATGGAGTCATTGAGTTCCCTAAGTCTACATTTGTGATCTAATATTTTTCTTTCCCTCTTCTTTTCAGCTTCATTATTTCCCATAATTTTATCTTCTGTGTCACTTATTCATTCCTCTGCTTCTTCCATTCTTGTGGCCTGTATCTCCAGTTGGTTTCAGATTTCAGTTACTGCATTTTTCATTTTGGCCTGACTAGTTTTTAATGTCATTTATCTCTGTGGTAAGAGACCCCCGGTGTCTTATGCTTTTCTCAAGCCCAGCTAGTATCCTTATGATTACTGCCTTAAATTCTGAATCAGGTATATTATTTATATATGTTTTGATTATATCCCTGGCTGTGACCTTTTCTCGTTTTTCTTTTGGGATGAATTCCTCTTCTTGGCATTTTGTCTATGTCTCTGTTTCCTTCTCTGTGTTAGGAAAGCCTGTTATATTTCCTGCTCCTGGGAGTAATATCTTTATGAAGAAGAGGTCATATACTACCTCGGGCCTGGCACTTCAGGAAGTGGTTCAGGTGTGCTGTGTGCACTCTATCATTGTGTTTTGGCTGCTCTTTCTCTCAGGTTAGTCTTCTGCAGAGTTTCTCCTTGCCTGCAGTGGGGAGTGTTTTCCTCTCTTTTGTGGTCAAATTCTTAATATACCTATTTTTCAAATAATCTATATTTTGCAAATAACATGTTCTCAGGTTCTTTCTGCTACTTGTACCTATCAAGCACAGAATATGATGTATGCAGGTTTTTCAAAATAATCTCTTTATGTGTTCTCCAAGTATTGGCAATAAATGGAAGATATTTTTATAATACTAAAATTTCAAAAAATATGTAAAAGATAAGGTATTCGTGTGTGTGTGTGTGTGTGTGTGTATGTGTGTATCTACCTCTATTTTTCTATCTATCTCTATATGTGTTTGAATGAATGTTTCCTTTCACATCTACTAAAATTCAGGACTAGTTTAAATGGAAATAATACACAACAGCACTGTAAAATCCACTTATTTCCTATAAATATCTTTTTTATAATTTTTCATTTCTGACATTTGTGCTTTAAGTCAAAATTACTTATGTGAAAGCAATTGTTTTTTCTTTCTTTTTTACACATTTTCTCTGAAATTGTGTAGGAGGAAGCAAATAACTACCACTCAATCCCTGACATTAATTCAACAGACACACATTTTGATTTCAGAAGAATTATGGAAACATTCTTTCAGAAGAGAACAATGAAAGATAGCATTTTGTGTTTAGCACATTTCCCTTTTCCAAGTGGTAACAGAGCATTGTAACAGAAAAGTAAATTGCTTCCTATTTCTATCTGCTTTATAAACGTGTGACACTGACAGAGCTGCATCATTGAGAACATATCTGTACATAGCTAAATGAAAAGTTTTATGTGATGGTAGAACTACGCAGAATTATTTTGTCCTTGGATGTTTTGATGATTAACAATGCTTAGGTCATTGATTTGCACACAGTAGGGTGATATTCACAGTGCTGTTAGGAAACTCCATTTTTAATTTAACACATTTTTATGAAGGGAATTTTTATATAGATTTGACCTGAATTAAGGGATAAAGCAAGGTGCTAGAGCACTAGTAACAGGCTTTCTGGGAAGATGCGGGGAATGATGTTATTGAAGCCTCACAGAGAGTTTGAAGTCATTGAAGGAGAACTGCCCAACAAGAATACCAATAACAGAATATTGACATTGCTCATATTGGGCAAGGCTAGACAGAGGTTATTAGGAGTGATAAATACCTTCAAATTTCTCTCCTAGCCCTCCAATTTCCTATGATACCATTGAACGAACTCAAGCAGAGGCCAGAAATCAAGAGGGCCTGGGTGATGCCATGTGTAGGATTAAGCATCCCTGAGCACAGAACAAGGTAGGGAATTTTTTAAGTTTTAAGGAGAGTGACAAACCCAATTAGTAGGTATAATATATATGCATACATATATACATACATATGCATGCATATATACAAGCTGACTGGTAGAAACTTTATCAAGTCTAGGCTGTTTAATGGTATAATGTCAGGTACAAAGTTCACATTTCTGAGTCATCTGGATACAAACATTATATACATGAAATTATAAGTAGAATGAGTTGATGAATCTAGAATGATTGTTATAACAATATCGATGCTTTTCAATATTGAATGACCATTATTCCTAGTAGGTACTATATGACATGCCTAGTATATATTTTCTCTAATTCTCACAATTAGTCTGCAAAATAGATGTTATTAGACTTACTTTAGATACAGTGGAACCAGGTTTCAGTATGGTTAATTAAGTTGCCCAAATTCAGCCAAATAGTAAGTAGTAGAAGCAGTATTCTTCACTAGGTTTTGAAGATTCAAATTCAATATTCTTTATGTAATTGCATTTTGGCTTCTAAGTATGTAAGTATTTACCAAAAACAGAAAGAAACATTAGATTAAGGACCCAGAGTATGTCCAAAATTCAAGACCGTGATTTCAGTAACTATTGATCATTTTTATTTGAACTCTTTTTTTCTGCAACTTGAGTAAAAGCTATGGAAAATTTTGAAAAGCTCATCTTGGGCAAATGTTCATAATGAATAATTCACAAAACATCATATAATTTCAGACAGTTTACAGAAATTTAAAGTCCATCCATAAATTCCAGGAAAGAATGCATAGACTATAGAGAAATACCAAGGACTTATTCTAATCAATTATTAAAGCAGAGCCACCCAGACTCGCAGGTCCTGGTGCCTCATAAGACCATGAAAGCATTGTTACTCCTAAAATGTTACTGTCCACAGATTATTAAGATAAAATACCTTATATGTATTCTTGGCAAGTTACTCTTTCTTTCTAACAAAAAAAATATTTATTTTACCTTATTCTGCTCATGCTGTTACAACAAATTGCTATAAATTGAATGGCTTAAACAACAAATATTTATTTCTCAGTGTTGGAGGATAGGAAGTCTAATATCAAGGTGCTAGCAGATTTAGTTTTTGGTGAGGGCACACCTCCTGGTTTCCAGAGAGCCATCTTCTTGTACCCTCACATGATGAGAGACCATTTTTATCCTGTTCTTTCTTACAAGGTCATTAATCCCATGCATGAGAGATGCACCCTCATGACTGAATTACCTTCTAAAGGCCCCACCTCCAAATACCACTGCATTGGCATTTAGGCTTTAACATATGAATTTTGGGGTAACACAAACATTCAGTTTGTGTTATAGCATACTGAAAGACTATTACAGGTAAAGGTAAACAAGACAAATACGGTCTCTGAAGTTCAAGTAAATTTATAATGGCCATGTCATAAGATAAATAAAACAAATGTTGAAATAGAAAATATGAACAGAAGCCTTGTTTAGGTAAGGTGATCAGATAAGTCAATGTGAAGACGATTTTTAAGTTGAAATGGAAGAATGAAAACAGACAAGCAAAGAGCTAGGATTAAACATTCCTAAGAGAGGAAATAGTAAAACCCTTAAACAGAAAGACACTTGGCATATTTTAAGTAGTGGAAGGCCAAAGTTGAATGGAGCAAATTGAATGAGGGAGGATTGGCATAACATTAGGGCAGAAAGAAGGGAGAGCTTAGCTTCAGAGGGCCTTCTTGGTCACTATGAAGCCCTGCAGGAGAATGATTTGATCAATTCTTTTTGTTTTAAAGATCACTCTGGCTCCTGTATATTAAGTAGATTTTAGAGAGGCAAGAGAGGATACAGAGGGATCATCTAAGAAGTCACTGAAATAGCTACATTAAAAAAAAATGATGGTGGCTTTAACAAGATTGGAGTGGAAATGGAGAAAAGTGAATGGATATTAGTCTTTAGACACATAATGAAAAGGATTTGCCAAAGTTGGATATGGAAAGTAAGGCAAAGATGAGTAAGTGGAGCATGACCCCAGAATCTCTGACTTTAGCAACTTGGTGTACAGTGATGCCATTTACTAAATGAGTAACAGGTTTTGGATAAAAAGAGAATCCAGACTTATGTTCTGCACACAATAAGTTTGAGATGATTAAGTGGAAATGTCAAGTAGAAATTTGAATATACCAGTCTGAGGTTCAGAGAAATTGTTTTGGCTTGAGATATATTTTGAAAGTAATCACCAAACAGATGGCCATAAAATTTGGTGAGTGGTGAATATAAAGTGAAAAGATACTGACCCATGACATAATTTGAAGGTACTCTAATATTTAGAACTCTGATGTAACTTACGAAATCAGTGAGAATATTGAGGAGTGGCCAATAAATTAGGGAGAAAACCAGGACTGCATATTTTTGTGAAAGGAAATATGAAAAGTTAAGAAGGAGTTTATAAAAGGTGAGATGATAATATATAAAGAGCTACTGAGAAATCAAATGAGATAGGGATAGAAACTTTTTTTTGTGGGAAATATGTAAGTCTTTGGTGGCTTTGACTGTATAGCTTTTGTGGACTGCAGTGGAGATTAACAATATTAGCAGAGCAAGTACAAAGTAATAAGTTGTCTAGACAATTAGTCCTTAGAGTTTTGCTGCAAAAATGAGAACAGAGAAATGAGTTCTCAGCTAGAGAGGTATTTTAACTAAGTTACTTTTTATTTGTTTAAGTTGAAATAGAACAGAACATGGAATTATTATTTTTTTATTTTTTTATTGTTATGATAATCACCATATATTACATCATTAGTTTTTGATGTGGTGTTCCATGATTCATTGTTTGTTCATAACACCCAGTGCTCCATGCAGAATGTGCCCTCTTTAATACCCATCACCAGGCTAACCCATCCCCCTACCCTCCTCCCCTCTAGAACCCTCAGTTTGTTTTTCAGAGTCCATCATCTCTCATGAGAACATGGAATTATTAAGACAAGAATGCTCCAGACAGAATTTCAGAACAACAACAACAAAAAGTGATGATATAAAGGAGAAAGAGAATAGGCAAAGGAAGAATGTCCTTGAGAAGAAAAATAAGGATAGACTCCAGTTGTCCAGGCTAAAATACATTTAAAGGACCTCCATTGTTTTATGACGATATAATTCAATATTAATACCAAGAATCAAAATTAATTTCTCAGGACATATATGAAGGAGCAGAGAGAAAAAAAACAAACTCTGAATCAAGATACAAATTCAGAGCATTCATTTTATCTTCATTATTTCCCTCTGAGTTTTAGAAACTTCTGCCTTCATAAAGTTCACATGACAAATACAAATCATCTCAAGAATGTTTCTCCTTACATGAAGAAATACTATATTAAAGAAGAATAATATAATTTCTTTAAAAAACTAACAGAGGTTTAGAAACTGTAATTAAAAATAACAACAACAACAACAACAACAAAAACTCATGAAGAATTCTGATAAGCTCTCCAGGCAGGGATGGATATTTGGGAAGGAGATTTTACAGTCTGTTTCTTAATACTCCAGACGTGTACATTCAACCTTATCTTGACATCTATAGCTGGGTATCTAATGAGCATCCTAAAATTAATAAGTCAAAAACAAACACTTGATTTTCCCCTTACTTACTCTAAATCTGTTTCTTCCTCTGAACTTCTCATCTCTGTAGATGGTAATAATGATCCAATGATCCATCCAGTTAAGCAAGCCAAAATTTAGGAGCTAGTATTGGCCACTGCTCTCTTTTCTGCCTTTCTCAGCTGAATATCTCAGGTTGTATTGTCTCCAAATTGAACATACATATAGAATGTGTCAGATTCTATTCTTACCATTTATACCCTACTCTAAGCCATTAATAGCTTTTGCCTAAAATAATGGAATAACCCCTACCTGCTTCTACTCTTCTCTCTTTGTTATCCATCCTCCACAAAGCAGTCACAGTGACCTTTTAAAATCAGAACTCAGTTCATGCCAACTCCCTGCTGTAAACTCTCTAAAGTTTTCCCCCATCACCCTTAGCATAGAAGGCTTCCATATACTTTTAATTTCCTACTCTTTTGTCCCTCACTTATTATGATGCAGTACATTGTCCCTTTGATCTTTTCAGTCAGCCAGGTACTTACCTAAGTCTTCCCTCTGCTTGAAAGGGTCTTCCTCCAGATCTCTGACCCTCATTCTTGTTATAATGGTCTCAATGGAAACATCAAGTTACAAAATAACCCATGAAAGATATAGCACTTTGAAATAACTGTAAGTCAAATGTGTTCAAATAGTGAAAAAAAGTTTTCTACCAATTAAATGTTCTGTCGTAAATAGGAAAGTGATGCTAGAGGTATGTGATTCTTTAAGCTGGAATAAGACTGGCATAATACATGATTTTCAGATGAAGTAGGATCTTAGTAGGTCCCATAATTTAACTATGTTATTCACATTATTTTATAAGATTTCTTAATTATGGGGCACCTGTGTGGCTCAGTCGGTTCTGCCTTCGGCTCAGGTCATGATCCCACGGTCGTGGGTTTGAGCCCCACAATGGGCTCCTTGCTCTGTGCGGAGCATGCTTCTCCCTCTGCCTGCTGCTCCCCCTGCTTTTGCTCTCTCTTTCTTGCTCAAATAAATAAATGAATAAATAAATCTAAAAAAATAAAAAAATCGTAATTATAGCCAATGAGTATAGTAAATGAGCTTATTAATGTATGCAAGTGTACTATTTTTTTGTCATTTTAATGTTATTTTTAAGCTATGACTTTGACCTTTCAAATGAAATAGTTGATGGTACTTGATTATCACTATGCAAAGTCTTAGCATTTAACAATAGTTTAAAATCTAAATTAATTTTGTTGGGTTTTATTGATAGTTGGGCAATTAGAAAACTGAAAAAAAAAAAGAGAGAGAGAGACAGAGACGATATACAATTAGATTGTGAAGGTTTAGCAAGACTCCACAATCATTTTTCTAACATCTCTCACCACTGATTATATTTTGCATGCCTTCCACAGAAACCACAAGAATTAGTCTTCAAATCTACTCTCAATCAACTAAAGGAAATGACAAACCACTTTATTACCGAAACATACTTATTTCCATCCTTTGGTCAAGATTCTATCAGTTTTCTATCATAATTTCAGAGACTTTAATTTGACATCAAATATTTGAATACAGTTGCTACTTACTTAAAACATATTTACTTTTCATTTACTATGTATCAGACATTATGCTACAGATCTATGACAGAGAAATGAACATTACAATCCTGGTGCCTGTTATTATGAAGGTGACATTTCTTAGGTAGCATAATTCTGTATCCCCTTACAAAGATGGCTTCCTATATTTGCCTTTGTAAGTGCAAACAAATAAATCACAGAAAACAAAAACCAAAAAACAAAAACATGATTCAATGAGGGTAGAAGAGAAGGATCATATTCCCTTTCTCCTTAAACAGTGGCCCACTTAATACAGCTTAATGCTCACTATTTCTTAAATTTTTACATAATAGTTTACATTTAAATTACATTTCACTTTCCATATAGCATAAAGAAAATTTGTAGATGTATAACCCTTTAATAGTACTATTCTGTTTATTACTCAGGCATATATCTTAATAAATTATACTTTCCCATTAGCATATTCCAATTATGGGGGTCTCATTCTACCATAGTAGATGGTATTTTCATGGTGAAAATTATATTATATTGCCTCTGAAACTCAAGTATATATTGCATTCAAGAATACTCTCTTTTTACTGTTTTTGGATTAGAAAATAGATATGTGGACCTATTTCAACCATATATATATTTTTTCTCATAAAGTACTAGCAGTGTTTTTTTTCCGCCTTTACTCAATAAACATTAACCATGCACTAGATATTCTTTATAAGGACTTTCTAACTTCATTTAATGTTTTTTTCCCTTTTCTTTTCCTCCTCATTATTTTATTTTATTTTATTTTATTTTAATTTTTTAAAGATTTTATTTATTTACTTGAGAGAGAGAGAGAGAGAGAGAGAGCGCACACATGAGATGGGGGAGGGTCAGAGGGAGAAAGAGACTCCCTGCTGAGCAGGGAGCCCGATGTGGGACTCGATCCCAGGACTCCAGGATCATGACCTGAGCTGAAGACAGTCGCTTAACCAACTGAGCCACCCAGGCGCCCTCCTCCATATTATTTTTAAATTATCTGCATTTAGTCATCTGATGTTTGTGATTATCTATCTATCTATCTATCTATCTATCTATCTATCTATCTATCGACCTACCTATCATCAATCCTAGATTAATTTTTCTATGATAATGAGGTATATTTTGAAATTCAAACAATACATATACATAAAAGTTCAGTTTCCTTTTGGCTATTTTCATTTCATCTAAAATATATGATATTTATCAGATAAAACAATGCAAAAATATTGTGACACTATGTTGTCTAGATGTCTGCTGAAAATCACAGAGACTCTAAAGTTGCTTCCGGTGTCCCTATCAAGTCATTTACCCCTTTGTGTCTATTTCTCTTTTTCTCTCTCCCCATTATGTTTGGGACATTTGATAAGCATCAGTTCCCTCTGAGAATATTCCAAGATCATTCTTTATGTAAGCCAGCATACATTCTATCAGAACATGTCAGGTATCCAAGTCTGTATCCAGCTACCACCATAACCATAAAGAATGAGGCAACAGCCATTAAAAGAGTACCTTGTTCGGGCACCTGGGTGGCTCAGTTGGTTAAGCGACTGCCTTCGGCTCAGGTCATGATCCTGGCGTGCCGGGATCGAGTCCCACATCAGGCTCCCTGCTCAGCAGGGAGTCTCCTTCTCCCTCTGACCCTCCCCCCTCTCATGCTCTCTCTCTCTCTCTCATTCTCTCTCTCAAATAGATAAATAAAATCTTTAAAAAATAATAAAAAGAGTATCTTGTTCCCAGAGCCAGTATACATTTTCTCATTCTTCAACACCTCCTTTACAGAAAGTATGGGTTTATAGAGTATTAGATATTATTATTATTACTTGTGTATCTTCTATTAAAACAGAATTTCCTCTTTTCTTCTCCCATGCTACCTCTATGCTCTTTACAGTTTCTGTTTGTAAATTTTTATGAATCTGTTTTGAAAAACTACGAACCTTATTTGATGTTCAAAATTTTATAAATAATATTTTCCTTTTGATGTTATACATCCTAAGTATACCCACGGACACTACCCAGGACTTTTTACCTTCTCCTATGTAAGTGGAAACTTCATCTCATTTACCAAACATATACTTGGCTCTGGCAGAAGAGTAGATTTAATACAATCCCTTTTGGCTGTTAAAACTGCTCCCCAGTTTCCAAATCTATTGGTTAGGTTTGAAATATCACATAAAAGTACAGTTCTGTGTGGCTTCCTTTTATAATACTTTCAGTTTAGTCCCTTAGCAAATTGCCACTGAACTGATGAATTCCCTATTTACTATTGGGTACTGAAAACATCAAATCTTAAGAATTTGCTTTTAGCCATTTAATCATATCATGATTTCCTATTTTATTATACCAGCAGAATATCTTTTTCCTTTGTCCACTCTCAAAAAAATTACCTCTAAATAGCAATAGTGCATTTTTTTTCTAACATCCATCAGATTACAATACATTCCTCAAATAAAGAACAGATCTCTAAGCTTTGGCAGTTTTATTTTAAAAGACCTACACTCAGAACAGAAAATCTAGGGAACTTTAAATAACTCTTTCTTTGATGTCTTAACCTCTGAATTATGAATGGTACTCTGATTTGTTTTAATTCATAAAGGACCATAAATAAGGGCATGCCTAAATTTACATGGATACTGAATTGCATCTCCATAGGGAACCCTAAAAAATCACACATATTGATTTGGCTTTAATATACATGTCATAAATCATCATATTTATCATAGTATTTGCAATTGTATAATGTCTCATATCTCATGGACATGTGAAACTTGCAGAAAAAGTTGAACCATATATTTAAGTAGTCATGTGACAAGGGTATGTGCTCCATGACAGCAAAACTTTAGGCAAGACAATTATCAGTAACTTATGCCACTGAAGGATATATTCAAAGCCCATTTAACTGTTACTTAGCCAGTTTTGTCACAATTTATAAGTTTATACACAATTTATAAATACACATATGTAAACCCAAATGTGTGAAAATAAATATGTATATAAGCCTACTTATGAGTACTAGAATGAATGTATATACAATACCCTTGTGTTTATTTAAATAATAACTGATATTCCTAGGCTGAAGAGTAGTATATTCAGTTTTAAATGAAAGCACATTTTGACTTCGTGAGTTGCAGAAACCTAAACTCCAGTACCATTTATAAACCCATTCCTCAGTGTCTAAGCCTGAGGCTAAACCAGGATATCACTAAAGGGAGAAAGTGAGAAGTGGTAGAGCCAGGTTTAATTGCCCCAAGAACTAGAGGGGAAAAAAATGCTGGCTTAGAAAATAAGACTTCTTATTCTGCTCACAGTCTTCTTTAGACATAAATTTAATTATGAATATATATATGTAAATATTTAATATTAAGTAAAGTGCTCCAGCCATGTGATGTACCACAGGCAGAGGCGAGAGAGCGTCCCAAGGTGGTACCCTGTCATAAATTACCTGTTTTGGATACAAAGCCCAAAGAATTCGGTGGAATCCAGGGAGAAAGCATACCTCCAGAAAACAGTATTGAAAGCAGCCAGGCTATTAGGCCTGTCTCTGGCCCAGACACATCAGAGAAAGTGGAAAGTTCACCTGCGGAGGAAAAGGCCCAGCTCAGGACTGATGCCAGAGGCAGCCCAGAGAAAGGCAGCACATCTAGCCCAGCCAGCTGTGGAAAGGATCCAGATAGTGGCCCACATGGCTAGAGGAGCACAGATTCAGACCACAGCTCAGAGTTCATTTTCGGGTTTTGTAAAGTATACTCTTCACAACTATTCGCTCTTCCCTACAAATATTCTGACATTTAATACTCTACAGGTGCCAACTTAAACACTAATATTTTTATTGACAATTAGAGCTAACGAATACACATGTATTTCTGTTTAAAAAACAGTACATATACCTTTTTTTTTTTTTTTTAACCCCAAACCTTGTTCTCATGCTTGGCTTCTCAGAGTTTTCAGAGTAAGTTCAGCCCTAGTCATGGCCTTTTTAGATGATACTTCTGGTTAGCTAGGAATTGAAATTAAGTTGTCAATCTGGTTAATTTTGTGAGATTTTGGATAATAAGGAACCTGTTCTTTTTCATTGTATGTCTTTCACAGCAAAACGTAGTGCTTGCATCTGTTTCTGAGTGAAAGCAGAATAAGGAACACCCAATCACTGATAGTGTTCAAGCTTTTCACATGATCATTTGTTAAGGAATTATTGTACTGGATGGGAGATCAGATTATAGGTGATCATACAGGTTCCTTCTAATTTCAAGAATCTACAATTCCATGGAACTACTTATAAGCAAAGAAGCTTATGAGATTATTCTATTGTACAGTGATTCAGGAAAGCATCTGAAGAAAGGACACAGTGTATCTACTAGATAAGAGGACCTCAAGCTGACAGATAAATTTACAATTAATCAATTAGCAAACTCTCTTACACCTACAATTATGATGACAACTTTTTTCAATGTTTTCTAACATTTCCAACATGCTTTATTAACTAAATTCTCAAGCTTCTTTGATTCTTAAGTTTGTATTGATTTATTTTACAGATACATATTCTTAAATAGAAAATAAAATAGAGGCAATTCTTATTCCAGAAATAATGAAGTAGCTTGTGTTGTACTAACTCTCCTACAGATAACAATTTGGTGCTCTAGAAAAAATCAGAAACATCTCTTTAGAGACAATTTCCTTTTGGGAAGATTTATAAGGATTACCAAGAAGCATTAGTTGCAAGGTTGAAATTGCTGAGCAGAGAGTTAAGCTGCTAACCAGTGCAGGAGAGACTACAATTTGAATTTGAGATTTGCCAATTTATAGGCAATTGCTGAACACCTCACACTCTCCATTGAAGGTCCACTTCTGGAATAAAGATAATGATCCAAAAGCATTTCCTCTTGGTCAGAGAGTAAAGCTGCATACTTGAACTAGCAAAGTAGAGAACATCATGATTCTCCAAATTCAAGGTGATTAGCTATTATTTTATTATCTGTCAGAAAAAAAGCAATACATTACATAATAAAATAATATATCTCTATCATCTAAAATGGATCATCCATAATTTCAACTGCACAATCAAAAGCTACTTGACATACAAATAAACAGGAAATACAATACAAATAAACCTCAAAAATAAGAGAAACCTGCAGTTATTTAAAGACTCAAGTTGATTCATGCATTGTTAGTAGTAGGAAAGGGGTTTATGTAGTTAAAGAAATATGTTCAAGCACTTAAAGAAAAAAAAAGATCTGAAAACTCAATAAAGAAAGGAAAACTGCTAAAAGGAATCAAATAGAAATTTACAACTAAAAAATACAATATCTGAAATGGAAAAGTCACTGGATAGGATAAAAGTAAACTAAAGATTGCTGAAAATAAAATATGTCAATGAATTTGAAGACAAATCAATAGACCTAATACATTCAGAAGAAAAGAGGAAAAAAACCCCAAAGTTTATAAAAATGACTATTACAGAGGCACTATTTCTTTAACTGAAGAGTAAATGACTAACAAATAACACTCTTGGAGATATCATCTGTAGACTCGATTAAAAAAAAAAGCATATCTGAGGGTGAGAAAAAGCAGAAAGGTTTTGGAAGGAAATTAAAACATGGAGGAAGCAACAAGGTATGCATTATTATTCTAGGTTTCTTTATTTCTCCTGTCCTTCCTTTCATCCTTTCCGCCTTCCCTCCTCTCTTTCTTTCTTTTCAATGACAGCAACAATCAAAACAGGGATTTGGGGTAGCTTAAATTCTAAACCAACAAACAAATAAATGAACACCAATATCTTTCTGGAAAGAGAAATCTGGACACCTAAGCTTCCAAAGAAAGAGAAAGAAATAAGAAAGCGGAATGGGAAGAGAAACTCAAATCAGGTTATACGTTCTTCCCAGGTTCCCAGGTATATCTGAATGACCCCTAAACTTGACATTAATGGTAAATAAATAAATTTAAATTTAATTATTAAATTGTACAAAAATGTAAAAAGAGGAAAGAAGTTACAGAAAAAGAAAAACGCAAACAGAGAACTGACAGAAAACCAATAACTAAATGTTACACCAAGTCCAACCCGATCAATAATTGTATTAGATGTTAATATTCTAAATACTTTGATTAAAAGATTAAACTTATAATAATAGATCAAAAAACAACAAAAGCAAATCTTGAGCATCTAGATAGGTGCAGATAATGGTAGGTGTTTAGTATCCAGTCTCCTATAATTTCCAAACTGGTAAATAATGGAGTATAAAGAGAAAAATCAACAAATCACAACAATGTGGTTTCATATACTCCTTGCTTACCTCCACTCTGCCTTAATTCTTTTAGTGAGCAAAGACAGAAGGAACATACTATGGGGAAGACAGAGGAGGGATACTAGGAAAGAGCCTGACAAGGAGTGGGAAGAACCAACAAAAAGATTAAAGCCTTCTTAAATTTGAAAATTCTGAAAATGCAATGGGACAATCAGCATGTTATACACAGAACTATTTTTCAAAGGGTCAAAACCTCATGTAAATGGCTTACTTTGTGATTTAAAAATACTTTGTTTTTAATGGAAAGTTTCAGTTGAAAAGGAAATAATCAGTTGAAAGGGACGAGTGTGGTTTAAAGGGATACTGTTCCAAACACATGGCTTTTGGAGAGAAAAAGTGCTAAGTAAAGGAAAAAGGCTCTTTGGCAAATAAACGGTGAAGTGGAAAAGAAAAATAATTGCCACTAAGCTAGGAATCTAGTAAAATACCACAATGTAAAAATATGAACAATAGAAATATAAAGTTCACTACAGAAAATAAGAAATTGAAATTCACACAAATCAATTGAGATCCATGTCTAACACCCATTAAACAAACAAAAAAGGTGAATAACCCATTTAATGTACTGTTGTATCCTATTGGCTAGTATTTTGGTGAGAATTTTTGCATCCATGTTCATCAAGGATATTGGTCTGTAATTCTTCTTTTTGATGGGGTCTTTGTCTGGTTCGGGGATCAAAGTAATGGTGGCATCATAAAACAAGTTTGGAAGTTTTCCTTCCATTTCTATTTTTTGGAACAGTTTCAGAAGAATAGGTGTTAATTCTTCTTTAAATATTTGGTAGAATTCCCCTGGGAAGCCATCTGGCCCTGGGCTCTTGTCTGTTGGGAGAGTTTTGATGACTGCTTCAGTTTCCTTAGTGGTTATAGGTCTGTTCAGGTTTTCTATTTCTTCCTGGTTCAGTTTTGATAGTTAATACATCTCTAGGAATGCATCCATTTCTTCCAGATTATCTAATTTGCTGGCATAGAGTTGCTCATAATATGTTCTTATAATTGTTTGTATTTCTTTGGTGTTGGTTGTGATCTCTCCTCTTTCATTCATGATTTTATCTATTTGGGTCATTTCTCTTTTCTTTTTGATAAGTCTGGCCAGGGGTTTATCCATATTATTAATTCTTTCAAAGAAACAGCTCCTAGTTTCATTGATCAGTTCTACTGTTCTTTTGGTTTCTATTTCATTGATTTCTGCTCTGATCTTAATTTTTCTCTTCTCCTGCTGGGTTTAGGCTTTATTTGCTGTTCTTTCTCCAGCTCCTTTAGGTGTAGGGTTAGGTTGTGTATTTGAGACCTTTCTTGTTTCTTGAGAAAGGCTTGTATTGCTATATACTTTCCTCTTAGGACTGCCTTTGCTGCATCCCAAAGATTTTGAACAGTTGTGTTTTCATTTTGTTTGGTTTCCATGAATTTTTTAATTCTTCTTTAATTTCCTGGTTGACCCATTCATTCTTTAGTAGGACGCTCTTTAGTCTCCATGTATTTGAGTTCTTTCCGACTTTCCTTTTGTGATTGAGTTTCAGTTTCAAACCAGTGTGGTCTGAAAATATGTAGGGGATGATCCCAATCTTTTGGTACCGGTTGAGACCTGATTTGTGACCTAGGATGTGATCTATTCTGGAGAATGTTCCATAGGAACTAGAAAAGAATGTGTATTCTGTTGCTTTGGGATGGAATATTCTGAATATATCTGTGAAGTCCATTTGGTCCAGTGTTTCATTTAAAGTCTTTATTTCCTTGTTTATATTTTGCTTAGATGATCTGTCCATTTCAGTGAGGGGGGTGTTAAAGTCCCCACTATTATTGTATTGTTGTCAATGTGGAATTTATCCCTGGGCTGCAAGATTGGTTCAATATCTGCAAATCAATCAATGTGAAACAATAAATTAATAAAAGAAAGAACAAGAACCATATGATCCTCTCAATAGATGCAGAAAAAGCATTTGACAAAGTACAGCATCCTTTCTTGATCAAAACTCTTCAGAGTATAGGGATAGAGGGTGCATACCTCAATATCATAAAAGCCATCTATGAAAAACCCACTGAGAATATCATTCGCAATGGGGAAAAACTGAGAGCTTTCCCCCTAAGGTCAGGAACATGGTAGAGATGTCCACATTCACCACTGCTATTCAACAGAGTATTAGAAGCCCTAGCCACAGCAATCAGACAACAAAGAGAAATAAAAGGCATCCAAATCAGCAGAGAAGAAGTTAAACTCTCACTCTTTATGGATGATACGATACTTTATGTGGAGAACCCAAAAGACTGAACCCCAAAACTGCTAGAACTCATACAGGAATTCAGTAAAGTGGCAGGATATAAAATCAATGCACAGAAATAAGTGGCATTCCTATAAAAAAATAAAAAGACAGAAGAAAGAGAAATTAAGAAGTTGATCCCATTTACAATTGCACCCAAAACCATAAGATACCTTGGAATAAATCTAACCAAGGAGGCAAGGAAACTGTACTCAGAAAACTATAAAATACTCATGAAAGAAATTGAGGAAGACACAAAGAAATGGAAAAACGTTGCATGCTCATGGATTGGAAGAACAAACATTGTGAAGATGTCAATGCTACCTAGAGCAATCTACATATTCAATGCAATCCCTATCAAAATACCATCCACTTTTTTCAAAGAAATGGAACAAATAATCTTAAAATTTGTGTGGAACTAGAAAAGACCCTGAATAGCCAGAGGAATGTTGAAAAAGAAAAGCAAAGCTGGAGATATCACAATTCCGGACTTCCAGCTCTATTACAAAGCTGTCATCATCAAGACAGTACAGTACTGGGCACCTGGGTGGCTCAGATGGTTAAGCGTCTGCTTTCACCTCAGGTCGTGATCCCAGACCCCTGGGATCGAGTCCCACATCGGGCTCCCTGCTCCTTGGGATCCTGCTTCTCCTGCTGCCTCTCTCTCTCTCTGTCTCTCATGAATAAATAAATAAAAATCTTGGGGCGCCTGGGTGGCTCAGTTGGTTAAGCGACTGCCTTCAGCTCAGGTCATGATCTTGGAGTCCCGGAATCGAGTCCCACATCGGGCTCCCTGCTCAGCAGGGAGTCTGCTTCTCCCTCTGACCCTCCCCCATCTCATGCTGTCTCTCTCTCTCTCTCTCATTCTCTCTCTCAAATAAATAAATAAATAAAATATTTAAAAAAAATGACAGTATGGTACTGGCACAAAAACAGACACATAGATCAATGGAACACAATAGAGAGCCCCGAAATGGACCCTCAACTCTATGGTCAACTAATCTTCGACAAAGCAGGAAAGAATGTCCAATGGAAATAAAGAGTCTCTTCAACAAATGGTGTTGGGAAAATTGGACAGCCACATGCAGAAGAATGAAACTGGACCATTTCCTTACACCACACACAAAAATAGATTCAAAATTGTTGAAAGACCTAAATGTGAGACAGGAGTCAATAAAAATCCTTGAGGAGAACAAAGGCCGCAACCTCTTCGACCTCAGCTGCAACAACTTCTTCCTAGAAACATCATCAAAGGCAAGGGAAGCAAGGGGAAAAATGAACTATTGGGACTTCATCAAGATAAAAAGCTTTTGCACAGCAAAATAAACAGTCAACAAAACCAAAAGACAACCAACAGAATGGGAGAAGATATTTGCAAATGACATATCAGATAAAGGGCTAGTATCCAAAATCTATAAAGAACTTATTAACTCAACACCCAAAGAACAAATGATCCAGACGAGAAATGGGCAGAAGACATGAACAGACATTTCTTCCAAAGAAGACCTCCAAATGGCCAACAGACACATGAAGTGCTCAACATTGCTCGGCATCAGGGAAATCCAAATCAAAACCTCAATGAGATACCACCTCACACCAGTCAGAATGGCTAAAATTAACAATTCAGGAAACTATAGATGTTGGCGAGGATGTGGAGAAAGGGGAACCCTCCTACACTGTTGGTGGGAATGCAAGCTGGTGCAGCCACTCTGAAAAACAGTATGGAGGTTCCTCAAAAAGTTGAAAATAGAGCTACCATACGATCCAGCAATTTCACTACTGGGTATTTACCACAAAGATACGAATGTAGGGATCTGAAATGGTACGTGCACCCCAATGTTTATAGGAGCAATGTCCACAATAGCCAAAACTGTGGAAAGAGCCAAGATGTCCATCGACAGAGGAATGGATAAAGAAGATGTTGTATATATATATATATACACACACACACAATGGAATATTATGCAGCCATCAAAAGGAATGAAATCTTGCCATTTGCAACGACGTGGATGGAACTGGAGGGTATCATGCTGAGCGAAATAATTCAATCAGAGAAAGACATGTATCATATGACCTCACTGATTTGAGGAATTCTTATTCTCAGGAAGCAAACTGAGGGTTGCTGGAGTGGTGGGGAATGGGAGGGATAGGGTGGCTGAGTGATAGACATTGGGGAGGGTACGTGCTAGGTGAGCACTGTGAATTGTGTAAGACTGTTGAAACACAGACCTGTACATCTGAAACAAATAATACATTATATGTTTAAAAAATAAAAAAAGAAGATAGCACGAGGGGAAGAATGAAGGGGGAAATCGGAGGGGGAGATGAACCATAAGAGACTATGGACTCCAAGAAAGAGACTGAGGGTTCTAGAGGGGAGGGGGTGTGGGGATGGGTTAGCTTGATGGTGGGTATTAAAGAGGGCATGTTCTCCATGTAGCACTGGTTGTTACATGCAAACAATGAATCATGGAACACTACATCAAACACTAATGATGTAATGTATGGTGATTAACATAACAGAATAATAAATAAAAAAGGCTGATACTAAAAAAAAAGGCATAAATTAGTAGAAAGTTCTAAGTCTACACTTCAAACAAAATTAAGTACAATTGGTCCTTACAACCCAATGTGGGTTTGAACTGTGTAGGTCCATTTACATGCAGATTTTTAAAAATAAGTATATTGCAAATTTTTTTGGAAATTTGCAACAATTTGAAAAAATTAGTAGGTGAGCTAAATAGCCTAGAAATACCAAAAAAAAAAAAAAGAAAGAAAAGAAAAAGCTAGGTCTTATTGTTAAGGATACAATATATAATACATATACAAAGTATGTATTATTCTCTTGTTTATGATATCGGTAAGGCTTCTGGTCAATAGTAATCTATTAGTATTTAAGTTTTGGGGGAGCTAGAAGTTATATGTGGATTTTCAACTCCTTGTTGCGGGGGGCATGGCATCCCTAACCACTGCATTGTTCAAGGGTCAACTGTATACTCAAACAAACATGAAAACTACCTTGAATCAGACTCAAAATCTAAGATGAAATAGACATAAATAGGAACAAATGAAAAAAGAACTGAATGAATTTAGGAGATGGAACAAGGCATATTTAACTCAGAAAAAAAAAAAAAGTAAATTACATTGTGTCCAAAGGAGAAAAGATTCAAGTGAAAATAAAATTAGGGACATTGAAGAAAGGTAGGAAAACAATCTAGATAACAAAGTTGATGAAAGTTATATAAAGGGTGAAAAAGAAAGAATTGGAAATGCAAGACTAGCATAGAAAGAATAATATTCATATTACCTCAGAATCCTTGATAAAAAACTAAAAACAATAAAACAATGGAACAGAATTAATATTTAAATCTATAATGCAAAACAACTCTCTGGAAATAGAGAAGTCTAGATACATATACCCATAAAAATTAACCTAGAACAATCAATGCTGAGGCCCATCACAATAAAACTATTAGATTCCAAAGGTCAACTAATACCTCAAAGCTTTCAGGACAAATGATCAAATGACTTGTAAAAATCTGACTAGCAATTTTAAGACCAACATACAAAGCCAGCCAACAATGGAGAAAGTGAGAACTTTTTTTTTTTTTAACTCAAATTGTGAACCAAATATTTTATATCTAGCTAAGCTCTCCTTCAAATACTGTCTTTAATTATTGAAAACAACTTTCAACATATAAGTAAGGAAGAGATTTTAAACCCACGAACCCCTCTTCAGACATCTATTTAGAGGATAAGTTTCATTCATCCCAATGGCAGAGGTTGTTATAGTTCCTCCATCTTTACAAATATAAAAACAAACACCTTTGTATTGGTTTATTTTCTACATTGCTTCTTTTCTATTTCATTAATATTTGACTCAATTTTTTGTCACTTGTAGAGGGTAAGATGGAGTCATTCATGTCAAGTAGTGATTACGTCAGGCAGTGACATAAGATGCCAAGGACATTGCAGCTAAGACCAGGTATCACCAAAACCAGCACAGGCTAATGACACTCAGAACTGATAATCAATAGAACCAGAGGAAGTCTGCAAAGGTCCAAGACTGATTAAACTTTTAAAAAGGGAGAATTTTTGCTGCAAACTGTCAGACTCTCCAGACATTGACCCTTTTACATCTGACCATATCAAAATGGCAACTGCTGCCAAAAGCTCTGCGCAATTGATCTCTGAACAGAACAGAGATTCTCCACTGCTTCAACATAATAAGCAGCATGAGCCCAGAGTTGACCTGGACTAGACTGAGGCCTCATCTCAATTGCATGCTTATGGACTGCATGTTTGGTTCATTAACTTCCTACCCCTTGTTGTATCTTAATAGTTAATTCTGCCACTTAAAGTTATATACCTTTTAATCATCTCTTCCTCAGGTTATCTTTAAAGTAGACACAGTAAAACTACCCAAATTACAGAGTATTTGTGACAATCTCATGACTTAATGTACATAAAGAATTCTGAGCATTTTATTACATATAGTAAGAACTATATAAAATATAGGTAATTAGGGGCGCCTGGGTGGCTCAGTTGGTTAAGCGACTGCCTTCGGCTCGGATCATGATCCTGGAGTCCTGGGATCGAGCCCCGCATCGGGCTCCCTGCTCGGCGGGAAGCCTGCTTCTCCCTCTCCCACTCCCCCTGCTTGTGTTCCCTCTCTCTCTCTCTCTCTGTCAATTAAATAAATAAAATCTTTAAAAAAAAATAAAATATAGGTAATTAATATACTAACTGATGTGAAATCACTTTTGTAAATACGTGTTATTTTTTAACCAATTTCATGTAGATGTCTAAACATATCTAGTACATCTAGCTTGATAATTGTAGTTTTCAATTAATCTTTGACATCACTCATTGTTTCTTCTGTCTGACATTTCCAGGTTTGATAGATGTGACTTTCCAGGCCAGCTCACCCATTCCCATGATGGGATTTATATAATTCACCAAGAAACAGATACATTTTACTTTATATAAACTGGGGATTAGAAAAGGTACCAAAATCATTTTGTAAAGCTGATATAACATTACCTAATTACTTGATAAACACACTACAGGGGACAAAATACGTGGCCCAGTGTCACTTAGAACCATAAATGTTAATAATAATAAGTATTAGAATACATGAGGATCTGTGATATCAGTCCAAATGATATTTGTCTCCTAGGATTCATGCCTTTGTTTAGTTCTCTCACTCATTCAGTTGGAGCTGGGCTATTTCACCTATAGAACAGAACATAAATGACAGTGTGTGACTGCCAAGACTCTGTCATAAAAGTTATTATAGTTGCCACTGTAGTCTTGGATTGCTCATTCTGAGGGAAGCCATCTTCCATATGGTGCAGAGACTCAAGAAGTCCTATTAAAAGTTCTATGTAGAGAGGAAACAATTTCCTGACACCAACTGCCATATGTGCAAAAGCCTCCTTGAAAATGGATCTTCTGGTCCCAGTCAAGACTTTGGATAATTCCATCTTTAACCATTTTGTGAGAAATTCAGAACACCCAGCTGAGTTGCTGCCAATTTGTGCACTCAAAAATACATGGGAAATAATAAATTATTATTGTTTGTGTAAGCTACTTGTCATGCAGCAACAGATAAGTAATACAGATTTTTAAAAATGTTAATTACTGTATGTGCAAGTTAAGTCAAAGAACAAAAGGTAAATCAGCTCAATCTAGGAAGGTTTATCTGCAAAATGACCTACAGTAAATGAGAAAAACAATGTCAAATTCAGATGATGAATAGATTCAGGGAAAGTATTTGGCAAATTAAAGTTAATTCCTAAAAAAATCTTTTAGCAAATTCAAAATAAAGTGAAACTTCTTTAACTCAGTTAACAAGAAACTGTTCATGTCACATTTAAAAGTGAAACACTTGTGACATTCTCATTAAAGACAAGAACAAGCAAGTTTGGCTGATATACTATTTAGTACTATGTAAAGTTGTACTAGGACATTAGTGGTTGCCTAGGGGTGGGAATGGAATGGGTAATGGTTGCAAATGGGTACCAGGGATCTTTTTGGGTGAAAAGAAAGTTTAAAACTCAATTATGGAGATGGTGTCATAATTCTCTAAATATACTACAAAATATTGAATTGCACACTTAAAACAGATGAACTACATGTTGTATAAACCAAACTTCAATAAATTTCAAAAAAAAGGGCAAAAAATTAAAATGTACTGGGGTCCTAGGCAATGTTTAAAGCCAACAACAAAATAATTGGGAATATATAAACATCATAAAAAGACAAAAGATAAAACTGTCATTTTTTGCAGGAGATATTATCATCTAAATGGGTTATCCAAGACAGCAATAAGATATAAGCAAGGTCTTTGGCTGTGAGATCATCATATCAAGCACTGTCTTTCCTATATACCACCAGTAACCAGAAAAAAAATAATGTAAAAGATTTTCAAATATAATGACTCCTAAATAAATGATAACATCTAAAATGAAATGAGGAAGACCAATAAAAATAAAAGTATAAAACTTCATTTAGAACATAAAAAAATGATTTAGTAAATGGAGGGGCCTTACCAATGCAATGGATGGAAAACTCACCATAGAAAATAAGACACTTCTTTAGAAATTATTATATTACTACAAAGAAATGTGAATAAAATTAAACAAAAATAAATTTCATAAGCCACTTCAAAAAGACATATGGAAGAAGAAATACACAGGGATTACCAAGATGATAAATAAAAATAACACTGAGAAAGGATTTTCCATATAAAAGTCAACCATAATAAGAAGCTATAGAAATTAAAACAAGCTGCTACAAGTTTTAAACATCATATCTCCATTGATTTAGGCTCAATTCTGAAAATTTAACTTTCAAAAATACATACTGGCCAACACACATAAACAATGATGTATGTATTAGGGATATCATTGTTTAAGTAGAAAATAGTAAAAATACAACAGAGTCTAAAGTAACATTAATAGAGTCTGAATAGATTACTATGCAGCAATTAAAATACCAGTATTCTATAAGTATTTAACTGGAGCAATCTTCAAGATTATATGTTTGTATTTAAGAGCACAGACACAAGAACTAAATTATATAGATTTAAATTCTGGCTTTACCACTTACCAAACCATATTATCTTTTGCTGGTTAACTCATCACTCTATGCCTCAGTTTCCTCATTTTTTAACATGGATAAAAGTTTATGAATATCTCAGAGGGCTCTTTAATATTAAAAGAATTAATACACTCTATCATGTGTCATATGTGATATGCAAATTAAAACAAGGTACCACTATACACTTACTAGAATTGCCAAAAGCTGGGTCACTGACAACACCAAATATTGGTGAGTATATGGAAAAAGAAGAACTTTCATTTATTGTTGATGGGAATTCAAAATGGTCCAGCTACTTTGGAAGAGAGTTTAACAATGTCTTTTTTTAAAAAAGATTTTATTTATTTATTTGACAGAGAGAGACACAGCGAGAGAGGGAACACAAGCAGGGGGAGTGGGAGAGGGAGAACCAGGCTTCCCGCCGAACAGGGAGCCCGATGCGGGGCTCGATCCCAGGACTCTGGGATCATGACCTGAGTCGAAGGCAGACACTTAACACTGAGCCACCCAGGCACCCCGACAGCTTAACAATTTCTTATAAAACTAAATGTAATTTAACCATATGATGCAGCAATTACACTACTTAGTATTCACCCAAAGGATTTGAAAATTGATGTCCATGCAAAAACCTGCACACAGGTATATTCATAATTGCTAAAACTTGGAAGTGATCAAGATGCCCTTCATTAGGTGAATGGACAAATAATATGGTATATCCAAACAATGGAATGTTATTCAGTGCTAAAAAGAAATGAACTAGTAAGCTTTTAAAAGACATGGAGAAAAATTCAATGCATATTACTAAGTGAAAGAATCCTATCAGAAAAATCTACATACTCTATGATTCCAACTATATGACATCCTATAAATGGTCAAACTATAGACACACAGGTATGAGTAGGTGGAGTACAGAAGATTCTTAGGGTGGTGAAATATTCTGTATGACATTTTAATGATGAATATATGTCATCATATTTTTATTCAAACCCATGGAATGCATACCACTAAGAGTGAATATTAAAGTAACTGTGGATTCGGGTGATTATATGTCCATGTCAGTTCATCGTAGATCAAAAAATAGTGTCATTCTGGTGAGCTATATTGATGATGGGAGAAGATATGCATGTGTATGGGCAGTGGATATATGGGGAATCTCTGTATCTCTCTCTCAATTTTGTTCTAAACCTAAAACTGCTTTAAAAAATAAATTTTTAAACACATAACAAAGAGAATCCATGTGTGTTCTTTGAACAATGACTATGACACGATGAGTATTTCGATCTCCTAAAATAACTATTGCTCATTCTTACAGAAAAAAAAAGCAAGGAACAGTTAACTATACTATATCATCAATTAGAAAAAAAGGTATTTTTATATTTCTATGTACATAAACACATATATCAATTATATGTATATGTATATAATATCCCCAGGGAGTATAAAATAAAATAAATGGGTAAATATAATTAACACTACATGCAAAAAATTATATATATATCTATATGACTATACAATGTGGAGAGAAGGCAATAGTAGGAAACTTAAATTCTACTGAATACAATTTGCAGGTATGTATGCTATATTTGTATTAATTTCTAAAAATAAAATTAAAAGCTTATTTCAAAATAGCATGGTAACATGGTATTTGTGTTGAAATAAACAATTCAGGTCATTGGACAATCAAGATAGAGCTAGTATAAAAATTCCATGTGTGTGTGAAAATTTAGTATACAATAATGGTCGCTCTTCAAGTTAGTGACCATTTTTTCCATTCAAAAGCAGTGAATTTCATGATGAGTGATGAATGGTCCTTTTCATCATAGGACCATAAACAAAAGCCAAGATAACTTATTCTTGCAAATTTTTTTCTATCAATTTAGCAGAAAAATAGAGACACTTCTATTAATAAGAGATCTACTTTCTGATAAGTACATTTATGTCAGAGCTTAATTGTAGTTTTTCTTAAACCTTTTTTTTCCCTAAAAAAAGTTCAGAATATCTTTATGCTTAGGCTGGATATTCGTTTTCTTAATGTGACTTCTGCTTCCAGATATGAAGTAGCTTGTATCAGATAACTCTCCCTAAAGGAAAATAATTGAAGGCTATATAAAGGTACAAAAGAACAACTTTTGGGATTCATTTGACCAATTAAGGTAGCCAAAACTTGAGGGATGTTGATCTCATGGAAAAGGAAAAACAAAACAAAATGCATCACAAAATCTAGCTAAACAGGGCAAAGGACAAAGTATCCATGCAAAAAGTAACAGCCAAGAGGCTAAATCACCAACTAGAGCATTTGGCAGCCTCGTGATATTAAGGAAACAAACAAACACTGAACTTCAGAGATTACCAAGAAACCAAGTAAACAGCCCATGCTTTTATTTAAGATTCTTAAAGCATAACAGTCTAAGAAGCAGAGCAAATCAGAAATAGGCCAGCCCCACAAACACTAAAATCCAGACTCAATTCACCTTAATCTCTAGTAGATCACAATAACTGCCTACCAGAAGTAGATCATTTATGCAAAAAAAATATGTTTCTCAGCCTCCACATAATTTTTATACATAATGGTCAGCAACAAACAAACAAACAAACAAACAATTGCCAGGTCTGATGAGAGACAGTATCAACTGGTTAAAAATTAAGGTATTAAAAACAGGAAATAGAAATGGACTCATAAGTAATCAAGAAAGTGGAGTTCAGTGCTTAGTCTTAAAATAACTCATTAATACTAAAGAAAATAGTTCATTAGATGGACAATTTTATTAAAAAATCTATAAACATATAAAACAATCTACATATGAAATACATTAATGGAAATTAAGAATATAATATATTGAACACAAATGAGAAACAGCATGAGAAAGATTTAGTGAATTGAAAGAGAGGTCAAAGAAAATACTTGAGCCAAAGCATAAAAATGAGAAGAATGGAAGATACAGAAAAGAATGTGGGAAAGTTATGTGAAAGATGATAAAATCATACACTTTGTATTTAAATGAGTTGTCAGAAGAGAGATGGGGAAAGAGGAAAACAACAATGTTTAAATAAATACTGTCAAGAATTTGCAACAGTAATAATGTCAACAAACAGATTCAAATATTTCTAGGAACACCCAAATAGATGAAAGCAAACTACACCTTGGAACATCATAGTAAAACTGCCCTAACTTATAATAATAATAATAATAATAGTAACATTATAATATAATAATATATATTATATATTATATATAATTATATTATCTATAATAATAATAGTAAATCTCAAAATCATCTCCCCAACACCACTATGTTTTCTGAAAGACTTTCAATATATGAAATATATTGCAATATTTAACTGGACAATTCATTAGAGTTAGAGAAATTACAGTTGGGAATACTATTCTGTACTTAATCCATATCAAACTCACCTATTTTTTTTTCCAGGCTCTATTCACATTTTTTTTTTCTTTCAAAGTTATCCCTATCAAAAACTGTCACAAATTTTCTGGTTTAATATGAATTTACTCCCCAAATGTATCATCCAGGTTACTGATAAATAACTTCAATACAATTTTTTTTTTCATTTCCTCTTACTGATTTGGCCCTTTAGCTAGAATTTGAGTGTATATTAGTTTCTTAGTGCTACCATAATAAATGACCACAAACTCAGTGTTTTAGAACAGAAATTTATTCCCTCACAGTTCTGACATCCAAAATCAAGATGTCAGTGGGGCCATGCTCCTGCTAAAGACTAAAAAAAACTATCTTTCTTTGCCTCCTATAGCTTCTGGTAGCCCCAGGTGATCCTTGGTTTGCAGCAGCATAATTCCAACTCTGCCACTGTCTTCACATGGTTTTTTACTTTGTATGTGTCATTGCGTGTCTTCTCCTCTTCTAAGGACACCAGTCATTGGATTTAAAGCCCCTCCTAATCTAGTATGAGCATATCTAAATTTAACCAATTACATCTTTAAAGATCCTAAATTCAAAAAATGTCACATCCTGAGGTTCTGGATAGACATGAATTTTTGGAGGAAACTATTCATCCAAGTATAGGGTGTGATTAAACAATTAATTTTGTTTGACTATAATCCATTTTAACTTTTTTTTTCCCTGAAGTTCAATGGCTCATGTTTGAAAGATAGATACCTTACTGTAAATCAAAGAAATTATATAACACAATTTGATATAACCTATTATAATTTAATTTTTAAACTATTTGAAGTGATGACATATTAAAAATCTCTGGAAAATCAGAATTATTTTCTTGTCAAAAACAATGGGTTCACACAATGAGATATCACCTCACAACTGTCAGACTGGCTAAAATCAAAAACATAAGAAACAACAACTGTTGGCAAGAATGTGGAGAAAAAGAAAATAGGGCACTGTTGGTAGGAATACAAACTGGTGCGGCCACTGTGAAAAATAGTGTGGCAGTTCCTCAAAAATTCAAAAATGGAATTACCATATGATCCACTAATTCTACTACTGGGTATTTACCCAAAAAGCATGAAAACTCTAATTAGAAAAATATATATACACCCCTATGTGTATCACAGCATTATTTACAACAGCCAAATTATGGAAGCAGTCCAAGTGTCCATAGATAGATGAATGAATAAAGATGTGATATATATGTATGTATGTACACACACACACACACACACACACACACACACACACACACACAGAAGAATATTACTGAGCCATAAAAAGAATGAAATCTTGCCATTTTGCAACAACATAGATGGATCTAGAGAGTATAATTCTAAACGAAGTAAGTCCATCCGAGAAAGATGAATACTATATGATTTCACTCATATGTGAAATTTAAGAAACAAAACAAATGAACAAAGAAAAAAAGAGACAAACCAAAAACCTGACTCTTAACTATAGAGAATAAGTTGATGGTTCCCAGAGGGGAGGTGGGTGGGGGATAGGGGAAATAGGTGAAGGGGATTAAGGGATTCTTTATGGTGATGAGCACTGAGCAATGCGTAGGATTGTTGAATCACTATATTGTACACCTGAAACTAATACAACACTGTGTTAACTATGCTGAAAATAAATAAATAAATAAATAAATAAATAAATAAATAAATAAATAGATTGAAAATTAACAAAAAGTGTTCACATAAACTAGTGAGTTTTAGAACCTTTGGGGAATAGTTTTCATAGTACCATAGTGCATGACCTAATTATTTTCCTTTTTCTTACTACCTGTGTATAGAATAAAATCCTGAGTGGGTGAAGTACTCTCATGAAATTAAAGTATGAAAAGAGTAAAGTAGAAATACAAAGCACAAAATTGTAGTGGGTTGTATTGTTAAATTGCTCTTGTCAGAAGTAGGAAATGTGAGGTCCTATAGAGAAATTTGGGGAGAATATTAAAGCAGTCAAGAGAACAAAGATTTAAGACGAATAGTGGAAAAAGACAAAGGGCGCTAAGGTACAAAAAGGTAAAATAAATTACAGATTGTAGAAAAGGCTCAAGTGAGACATTTAGTGCATTAAAAACACATTTCCCTAAGATCTTTAGAATAACTGGATGCTGAAGAATAGCTATCTTTTGTTCAGGGTTCACAATAAAGAGCTTAGGATGGAGTTGCTGAATATTTCTTCTTCCCTGATTTGGATTCATCTAGAGAAGTCAGTAATTATAGATGATGTTATGTTTAAGTATGTAGAAAATGTACTTCCTATACCTTGTGCTTCTATGAGCCCCATTAATTATAAAAGCAATGTAAGATAATGCCAAAGTACTTCTATATTGAATAGTTGATAAGATCTATATATGTCAGAGCAGAAAATCAGTAAGCATTCGAAGTAATTTTTGCTTAATTAACTTAAATGTTTCTAATTTCTATTCATGTCTAACTTGATAGTATAGCAAGTGAAAAAAAGAGATAATAGAGGCTAACTTATGAGACTGTTAGGTTATTTATATATAATTTGAATAATAAATGTTCTCATACTTATTTTTAAAGTCACATTATTTACTATTAATAACAATGTATTTTAGAGTGATTAACAATCAAGAAATAAAAGTAAGAATGAAAAATAAATTAAATATTGATTTGCACATTTATTTACTGCAGCTCACCAGGAGAAAGAAGTCCCTCAGACATGGAGGAAGATGATGATGAAAAGTGTCTGTCCAACTTTCCCCTTTCGATTTATAGTTAAAAAAAATACATTCATGTTTCTGTAAATTTCCTCTGAATTTATCTAAGTTTATTTGATTCTTTTTTTAATTTTTATAATTTTTTATTGTTATGTTAATCACCATACATTACATCATTAGTTTTGATGTAGTGTTCCATGATTCATTGTTCGTGCATAACACCCAGTGCTCCACGCAGAACATGCCCTCTTTAATACCCATCACCAGGCTAACCCATCCCACCACCCCTTCCCCTCTAGAACCCTCAGTTTGTTTTTCAGAGTCCATCGTCTCTCATGGTTCATCTCCCCCTCTGACTCACTCCCCTTCATTCTTCCCCTCCTGCTTTTTCTTCTTTTTTTTTTCCCTTAACATATATTGCATTATTTGTTTCAGAAGTACAGATCTGTGATTCAACAGTCTTGCACAATTCACAGCGCTCACCATAGCACATACCCTCCCCAATGTCTATCACCCAGCCACCCCATCCCTCCCACCCCCTACCACTCCAGCAACCCTCAGTTTGTTTCCTGAGATTAAGAATTCCTCATATCAGTGAGGTCATATGATACATGTCTTTCTCTGATTGACTTATTTCACTCAGCATAACACCCTCCAGTTCCATCCATGTTGTTGCAAACGGCAAGATCTCATTCCTTTTGATGGCTGCATAATATTCCATTGTGTATATATACCACATCTTCTTTAGCCATTCATCTGTCGATGGACATCTTGGCTCTTTCCACAGTTTGGCTATTGTGGACATTGCTCCTATAAACATTGGGGTGCATGTACCCCTTTGGATTCCTACATTTGTATCTTTGTGGTAAATACCCAGTAGTGCAATTGCTGGATCATATGGTAGCTCTATTTTCGACTTTTTGAGTAACCTCCATACTGTTTTCCAGAGTGGCTGCACCAGCTTGCATTCCCACCAACAGTGTAGGAGGGTTCCCCTTTGTCCGCATCCCCGCCAACATCTGTCGTTTCCTGACTTGTTAATTTTAGCCATTCTGACTGATGTGAGGTGGTATCTCATTGAGGTTTTGATTTGGATTTCCTATTTGATTCTTTTTGCCATTCTTTAACTCTGGCTATTTATACCCAGATAGATTATTAAGACACATTTTTTGTGGTTGAAGTAATCGTGACCAAAGTAGACTAATGGAATAATGCTAGATTACATTTTGATGACCAAGATGTTTTAATGACCTTTTGTAGAATTAAATTGTTAAAAGAACTTAGGAGCTTTTTACAGGAATTTTAATACTGCTACCATTACTCTAGTCAACAATCTTTTTATCAGATTTACTATGTGAAATTTATTATTATTTTAAACTAATATAGTGAAATATTTGTAGCAGAAACAAGAGGATCACATAACACATATAGAGTAAAAACAGTAAATCATCTTATTTTTAACCATTTCTAAGTGTCTGCATCATAATTCATATGAATTCTTAAAATGATGGAATTAAATAACTCATGCTTAGAATAGTCCATGTGTTGACCATACATAGCTTGAAACATCAAACAACTATTGTTATCCACTAAAAACAAAGATCCAGATCCATTCAATCTGATCAATATATTCTGAAAAAATAGTTGAATGAACTCAAGTTAAGTAAGTCACTATAAATATAAAATTAAGGTAAAGAGTCTGTCAATATCTATTTGACTTTGGTACATGACGTGGGTGTTTCTGTTGGAAGGTATTTCCTCACAAAAGAGACAGAACTCTAAGAACATATTCAAATATGCCTGTGTCTACAGTGGGAACATGTTCAACACTAATAAATAATTTAAACAAACTTTTATCCCCACTCCCTGTTGTTTAAGTGATCTCCAATAAAATAGAACAAAACGGAGAAAAATAAATCTAAGTGAATGAATGTAATTTTGTGAATCATATTGTTTTAGAAAAATAATTCTCCTATGATTGAAGATTAGTTTATGGCTTTAAAAACATGAACTGCAAACATATATGTTTGAAAAAAATCTAACAATATTCAGAAGGAAGTTGAACTTTGTAAAAACATTGAGACGACATCTTCTCTATTCTAGGGACCCAACAAGGAACATGTCAAGATGGTTTGATTAATGCCAGTACAATTTTCTCTTCTTGGCTTACATGAATCTTCTTGCTTATGTTAAGTTCAATTTGACTTCCAAAATATCTATCTTTTGATTTCTTCCCCTGTCATTTGTTGTTAGATTCTACTGGAGATACTAGTTTGTTGTCATTTTTTAATGCAAATATACAGCACTATTAAATGGACATGAGAAAAGCTAAGAGCAATCATAACTTCAGAAATGAATCTGTAAATATTTAAATAAAGGAAGTCATTATTTCATTAACCTAAGAGGTCATGGCCTTAATATATCATTATTTATCTATTTTATAAATGCAAACTGTATAAGTTACTATTACAAATTTGCACCTTATTCCTAGGGCTTTCACTCCAAGGTAATATAACAATAAATTCTCTCCATTGCTTTTCTATATTGTCTTGCAAAAAAGGAATGAATAGCTGCTTGTTGTTTTTAATATAATTGAACACCTAAAGAAACTCCTCTGAAAATTTCATTTTTTAATAACATTCATTTATTGTCATTATATTTATATTAAAGAAGGAGAAAAGATACTTTTTAAAAAGTCTAGAATGAAGAACTCTTATTTTGAAAATTTAAAATATTAAATAAATAAATAATAAATAATAAATAAATACTCTGTATATCCCCAGTTTAAATTGTCATGTTAGAAGTTTTGTTTCAACTAAAATTAATTAGAATGCAGTCAATGAATTCAGGTTGATATCTACAGTATGTAAAATATAATCTAATGTATTTTCATCAATGAGTAAAAGCTGACATCAATGCTTGTCTTTTAGCAGTTAAGGACATACCTTTTTCAGCTGACTTTTTATCTATAGATTGAGGTGATAAAGACTTCATGCCTTTATTACTGCACATACCTGTGTTCCTAAAATGCAATCCCAGTGGTCCCTAATAAATTATCCCAGGGTGATTTATTGGTTTTAGAGGAAACAAAAAAACAAAAAATATGATAGACCAAATTTTTAACACATATGTCCTAATTCAAGGCAATGTGCTACATTCTAGGATATGTTGACAAGACAAACATAGTCACTGCTTTTACTCAGCATATACCTTATGGTTTAGAATATGTTTTTTGTTACTATTATGTTTTATTGTATCCCCAAATCACAGAAAATGGATCAATGCCTCAAAAGTGGCTCAACAAAGTAAAATTTTTAACAACTTTATTGAGGTAAAAATTATATCATCAAACTACACTTATTCATTCATTCATTCATTTTAAATTCCAGTATAATTAGCATAGTGTCATATTAGTTTCAGGTATACACTATAGTGATTCAATAACTCTATGTATTGCTCTGTGTTCATCACTATAAGTGTACTTTTAATCCCTTTCACCTATTTCCCCAATCCCCCCACCCAACTCCCTTCTAGGAACCATCAATTTATAGTTAAGAGTCTGGTTTTTGGTTGTCTCTTTTTTTGTTTGTTTTGTTTCTTAAGTTTCACATATGAGTGGAATCATATAGTATTTGTTTTTCTCTGATGGACTTATTTCATTTACTGTTATACCCTCTAGATTCATCTGTGGTTGTAAATGGCAAGATTTCATTCTTTTTTTTTTTATGGCTGAGTAATACTACAGTGTGTGTGTGTGTGTGTGTGTGTGTGTGTGTGTGTGTGTGTGTGTGTGTGTGTGTTTCTGACAGGTATGTGGTGATATCTCATTGTGGTTTTGATTTGCATTTCTCTGATGATGAGTAATGTTGAGCATCTTTTCATGTGTCTGTTGGCCATCTGTATGTCTTCTTTGGAGGAATGTTTGTTCATGTCTTCTGCCCCTTTTTAATTGGATTATTTGTGGGGGTTTTTGGAGGTGAGTTGTATGAGTTATTTATATATTTTGGATAATAACCCCTTATCAGATATAGCATTTACAAATGTCTTCTCCCATTCAGTAGGTTGTCTTTTAGTTTTGTTGACTGTTTCCTTTGCTGTGCAGAAGCTTATTTTGATGTAGTCCCAATAGCTTATTTTTGCCAAAGGAGATATATGAAAAAAAAGTTGCTACAGCTGATACCAAAGAAATTACTGCTTATGTTCTTTGCTAATAGTTTTGTGGTTTCAGATCTCACATTTATGTTTTTAACTCATTATTGAATTTATTTTTGTGAATGGCCCAGTTTTCCCAATACCATTCACTGAAGAGACCATTTTGTTCCCTTTGTGTATTCTTGCCTCCATTGTCATAGATTAATTTACCATAAAAGTGTAGGTTTATTTCTGGCCTCTCTATTGTGTTCCATTGATCTGTATGTCTATTTTTGTGCAACTACCATATTGTTTTGATTACTAAAACTTTGTAGTATATCTTGAAATCTGGAATTATGACACATCTAGCTTTGTTCTTCTTTCTCAATACTGCTTTGGTTATTTGGGTATTTTTGTGGCTTCATACTAATTTTAGGATTATTTGTTTTAGTTCTGTAAAAAATGTTGGTATTTTAATAGGGACTGCACTGAGCATGGAGATTGATTTGGGTGGTATGGAAATTTTAACAATATTAATTCTTCCAATCCATGAGCATTGAATATATTTCCATTGGTTTGCTTTGTCTTCAATTTCTCTCATCAATATTTTATAGTTTTCAGAGTACACATCTTTAGTCACCAAAAGTTCTCTCTCTCATATTTGTGCATACTTGTTTTTAGCAACTCAAGAAACTTGCCATTTAAGTGTTCCTCCTGATTTATGGATCCAACAGCTTCTGTTCTAGGCAAGTGTATCTTGGCTGTGACTTTTTTGGTTTAACTTGTATCTCCAGATTTGGAAATGTTGGTTTACCTGCAACTTTAGTTCTCTGATGGGTCCAATAAAAGTCAGTGATTTTCAATTTGGTCTGCCTTTTCTTATGGATTTTCTCTTAGGTTCTTATGTAAAGGTCACTGTAATTCTTATCCTTGTTCTTATTCATGTATGATGTCACCACATTCCCCAATCCCTATCTTTTCTCAAGACTTTTTCCTTTGGTTTTCTCCAGTGTGAATGTGATATTACTGGTGGGTTTTTTGTGTTTTTTTTTGTTTGTTTGTTTATTTTTACTACCTGATTTTCTCTGAGCTTCCTGTAACATTTTGTTGTCTATCATTCCTTTTAGAAAGTTTTCAACTATTATCACTTCAAATAGCTCATCTGCTCCATTCTCTCTTTCTTCTGTTTCTAGCATTCCAATTATGCATATTATACCATTTCATGTTGTCCCATGGTTTGTGTTTGGTCAATTCTACTCTTTATTTCTTTGCTTTGCTTTCTTTCTCCTTCCTCCCTCCCTTCAATCCCTCCTTTCTTTTTCTTTACTTTCCCCCTCCGTTTTTATTTAAGTTTTGGAAGTTTCTGCTGACATATCTTTAAGGCCACTGATTCTTTCTCTCATTGTGTTGATTCTACTGAAGAAACCATCCAAGTATTCTCTATTTTTTTTATAACATTTTTGACTCCTAGCATTTCCTTTTGATTCTTAGAGATACCATTTCTCTGCTTATATTATTCATCTGTTTTCACATGCTGTCTGTTGGAGTTCTTAGTATATTAATCATAAATTACATACCTAATAATTCAGACATCTGTATTATATCTGAGTCTAGTCTTCAGACTATATTATTTTGTTAGTTTTGTTTTTCCTTTCAGTGAGCCTTAAAGTGTATTACAGCCATGACCTTCACAAGTGTTTCTGTAGTGGTATAATCCTTTTTCCTCTTGCCCCTTACTCCATTTCTGGAGTATTCCCATATGATTTCACTGAAGTCCTGACTTCTGTTGACCTTGTTCCTGGCACCCTTAGGTGAGACAGAAAGGCTACAGGAATGGAGGAGTTTGCTATCTCTAACTAGGATGAAGCTCTAGAAAAGACTTTTCTGCTGGCTTTTGTTAATGCAAAAACTTCTGGTTATATGTCAAAATGTTTAATCTTCTTCTCTTGCCAGAGCCAGAGGGGATTTTTCTTATATCTTCACTATGAGAACCTACCGGGATTCCTGGAAGGAGCCCACAAAACAGCAGGTCCCTCTAAGTGTATGACCCTCAATACTTTCTCCAGTCTCTGCTATTCCACACTTAGCCTCAAGCTATTCATCAAAATTATCACTGTTGTGTTTCATTCATTAAGTTTTTATTTACCTAGCCAAAGGTTTTAACTTCACATAGATAGACCTTGGCTGTAACTTTGTGGATAAGCCTTTGTCTCTAAATTTGGGTATAGTGATTTACTGTGCTACCTGTTTCAGATGGGACCCAGGAAAGTCCATACTTTCAGTCTGTCTCTATTTTTCTTATTTTAGGAATGGAAGTAGGAACTTGTAAGCTCTTTGCTTGTCAGAATTGAAATTTACAATCCAGCCCATTCCTGTTTATTCACCTTTTCTGGGCTTTCTCCTCTTCCAGACACCTAAATGTTAAACTGCCCTCTTAGGCTCTATGATTTTCCTTTTCTATCCATACTCAATGATTAAATGAAATTTTACAAACCTGTTAATGCCATCTAAGTGCATACAATTCCCAAATTTCTTAGACTCATACACTCAATAAACTGAACCTTAGACTCATATACTCAATAAACTCTTGTATTCCTTATGCACAATGTCACATATCTATGTGTGTGTGGGTTGGGGAAGGGGTGGATATTATATTTTATGTTGAACATCTATAGAATTGCAGTTTAAGAAGAGGGAGAAATAAGATTTATTTCAAAAATAGGGCCTGCATAGAATCACTGACACTGGAGGCATGCTGTCAGTCAATGCCCATACCCCAAAAAATAACTAGCATCAAGAAATACTTACCAAAAGAATGGAGAATAATTTGCACTAAATTTATGGCTAACTACTTACATATATTATGAATTTCATTTATATTACTTTAAAATACTTGCTATTAATAAAATATTTTAAAATTAAACCATCATTTCAGTTTTATTAGAATTTGTTTTCATATATCTCATATATATGGTATCTTCTAAATAAAAACCTTAAATATCTTAAGCTTAAAAAATTTAAAGAAATTTTTGTGTAAAACGTTTTCATTTTGTTTTTCTTTAAAGACTAATTGCTAAGGTCTCAGTAGGATGTTGTGTCAAGAATGACAGCTTATTCCTGAAGAAATTCTAAGGCTTTAGTTAAAACTAAGGGAAAACAATGATCTATGAGGAAATTAGAAAATGAAATTAGGAGGCTATTGCATTGCATACATTTTAAATCCATTTTTTTCAAGTAAACCAATATACATTTTTGGAATACAGCATGCCCCTTTCTGTTATTTTTAGCAAAATGGATTCCTTGCTGTGCTAAGTGGAGCAATTGTTAATTTCAGCTCAAAATGGATTCTAACAGAGCAGTAGGTAGTGTTTTCATTTAAGCTGCTGAACAGTTACTCAGTGCTATAAATAGTCCCAAATACTATGCTAAAGATTTTTCTTTAAAAAAATAAAGTTATTATAAGAATTGAAACAACATTTGTTGGTTGCCCTACACTTGTTATATTTTCTGATTTAATCTTCAAGATAACATATCAATACAGGTATTACAAGACATATTTTATTGATATAAAAACTGAGTCCCAGAGAAATTATCTCAACCCAGGCACCATGGGAACTATGTGCTAAGCTGATTTGGTCTGAGTTCTCTGTGATTTCAAAGTTCATCTTCTTGTATAATATTAGGTGCATACAATTGGATACTATTGTACATTTATGTTCAGGTTCAACCTAAGAGAACACATTCATATGTAAATATTAGCATGAATTCGATATTATGGTATTGATTAGGGCAACCATTTAATGTAGCATCCAAATGTGGACACTTTTGAGATTGAAAGGGATGCTATTAATTATGCCATGGCAATAGATGTAAACCAGCACTGCTCTAATCATCCTAGGACATATGTTTACCTAAAATTAGTAGAACTCTAGTATAATACATTGTATTATAAACTAGGGAGAATGTTATGTGGTAAAATGAACATAGCATTTATTTTATTCCTATTGATACTGAGTTAATGATTTTTGGTACTATGACCTTAGGAAAGTCATATACTATCTCTGTAAAATCAGAGAACCAGATAATGTCTATGATATTGTCTTGTACATAAAGGTGTAATTGTCTCATATGTTTAGTAAAGCTACCCTTTGATTGTTTTTATGTGAAAGAAACAATGATGAGTGCCAAGGTAATATGAAAATATTTTAAGTATTGGATAATCCTGGAAATGTATTGTTTAACAAATAGGCCTAAGCCAATGATCAAAATATTGGTACTGACTATAGTTTTAATCCAGTGATGACTGCTTTGACTATAATTCAGGTTGGATATTACTTTTGACAAAAAGAATAAAATAAAATATTGCATGAGTTATTGATTATGCATCACCAATTTCTATTATGATAGTCTTAGTGGGCAAACAAGAAGAATATTCTTTCAAGGGTCCTAATCTACATGGTTCAAAAATTCTAATGGTTTCATTGCAAAATATCTTAGATGCAAGTTAAACTTTAAGAAAAACATGATGTCCCAAATATGAAGAAATCAACTTTAAAATGTTTACACTATTAAATACTCTTTCTATACACATCTTATTTAACATTAAATGGAGATATTTCATTTTTAAATCTTAGTAAAATGCAATTTGACTATATGGTACCAACAATAAAAGTAATTTTCTAAGAATCAGAGATTCCTACAATATCTGTTGATCACTTAATACCATATTGAGATAGAAATGTAAAAAAGAAAGAAAATAGCAGGTAATAGCATAAATACAAATGAGGATTTATAAGGGTTTTTTTGAGAATACAAAACACTTTAAATATGCTTTCTAATTTGCCTTGTAGTTAACAAATTCTGCCTTTTTAAAATTCCAACTTTAATTATATTTGTAATCAACATGTAGTAAGTAACAAACATATGGCTTAAATAGCAAATATACAGCCTCTCAAAGCTTGTGTTTAGTATACAGTTATTTGCAAACTCAGAGATCGTCTGAAAAAAAAAAATGCCTACACACTTAACCATAAAGGTCCAATCCACTCTACTTGAATCTATTATGAGATATTACTTTTCTCTTTTTTATTCCATGACAAGAGTCCACTCATATAACAGTTAATGTATAGCTTTTCTTTTGCCATAGTTTTAAGATACAATTTCACACATGAACCCTCAAAAACAAAAAGAAAAAAAAAAAGCTTCCAAGAATTCTGTGATAGACCCTCTCATGATTATGCTATCTAAGAGAACAAAATGAATTTCCATATATATATATATATATATATATATATATACACACATACATATACATATATATAATTTAATGAAAAGTTTTCTTTAAAATAGTAGTCTTTATTGATATATAATTGGATTTTACTTGCAGGTAACACATATGATTATATAAACCAGGCTTGAACTAGACGACTTTGAATAGCATGATTCATCTTAATGTTGGTAGCACAAATAGGGACTCATTGGCCATCTTTCTCTCTGGACATATTTGAGGAATTTGGGTACACATAAGAAAAACTGTGTGTTATCTATGGGCAAAAGTCAAAAAAAAATCAAACCAAATGTAATTTACCTATTTCAAACCAAAGATAACAATTAGTAATATCTTACCTTGAAAAATGGACATTGAAAAATATGTCTTCATTTATTCTCATAATTTTACCTTTTTTATTTTAATTACATAGCAAGAGTAGAATATAGAAAATCAAAAATAAAAACCCTATCAACAACGCAGTTGTCCTGTTAGATGAGGCAAATCATCACATTTCTTGCACCTTCATGTCCTTACTTTAATAATAATTATTATTTTTACTTGCATCATCAGGATATAGAACATAAATAATCTCAATAGAGCTCTTGGCAATCATGGCTCTACTGGCCTGGTGAACACATCTGAAGAAGTCTATTGGCACTTTACTTTAGCTATGTATTTCATTATAGTGCTTGTTTTAAAGAACTCACTATACTAACCATATAGACAGAGCTTCTTTATATGTTTCAATCTTTGAAGTAAATGGAAGCTATGAGCTTGGAACAGATAAACTGGATTTCTGAAAAAGTATGAGATTCAGTCCACATTTGAATTGCTCAGATTATATATTAATGGAAAATGAAGCTTGAAAAGAAGAAATCGGCATGTCATTAAAATATCTAATTCAACATGGTAGTCACAACCCAATCATGTTGCCTTAGTCTCTTTCAAGCTTTAAAAGTTTTATTTTTTGAATATTATACTGTATTGAAGCATGGAAATCCTCCCCACAGGCTATAGTCAAATACTATATGCTGTAATACTAATGTTTATATCTTGGAAACAGTTGCTAGAATGTGCTTCCTAAAGAAATGGATCTTGAAAGAGAACAAGGATATTGCTCCTTCAGTGAGATAGTGAAAATGGCTTACTGCATTTTTGAAATAGGTATTGAATTGTTAAAAGAGTGCAAGAATCCAGGGAAATGAACTAAAAGTGATAGAATTATAATTTTTCTGCATGATTGCATAGAAAAAGACTATTTAAACTTTAAGCTCTGTTAACTTCCAAAAATAGAGCACAAACTATAACAAATAAAAAATGTCATTTTTGTTATTTTTGTGTATATCGTTGTATGTAACAATACAGATACATGAGAGGAAAAGAAACACAACTTTAATGAACATAAATATTCATTTAATTAAAAAAAATGCTTCACGTATCAATGGAGAAATATTTCATTCATAATTAAGAGAGAAATAAAAGAAAAACATGCACCAATGTAATGGCATGGATGGTTTTAATTTTGTATTTGACATTCTGACTTATAAAGCACTCTTCATGGAGAGATTTTTTTAAATCTAAAATTATTTTTAATAGGCCAATATCTGATATTGATCTTTCTAAGCAGTTTAAGTAATAGAGAAAGAATGAAAGAAGAATGAAGGAAGGAAGGAAAGAAGAAAGAAAGAAAGAAAGAAAGAAAGAAAGAAAGAAAGCAAGCAAGCAAGCAAGCAAGCAAGCTATATTGCTTTTATCTGGATATTTTGGTCACAAAATTTTAAAAACCACTGCAGGGAAAATTAACTGCACACATTTATTTACTGTTACTTACAACGTTCTTATTTACAAAGTTTTTAAAATGCAATTGTGCTTTATCAAATTAATAAGCAAATTAAAAGAAGATGCATTCAACAAAATTACTTTAACACATTTATGTTTATACTGGTCATAAACTCTACCTTACTATTCTGGAATATTGTATTATTTTAAAAAATTCTTATGACCTATATATACTGTGTAACATAGTAAGATACTGTTTGTATAATTAGCATATTATTTAAGTAATATTAAAAAGATGAAAAATAGCTGTATTTTGCAATCCCAAGCATTTTGTCCAAATAAATATGAGAACTGAAATATCTGTAGAGTATCAGAGCTGATTCTATAAAATGGTGGGGTTGAGACTTCAGTTTCTATTTTATTTCATGAATAGATGATTTTGGAAGTAAGTAAATGAATCACTTCTTCCTTGAGAGTATATAGGGATTAAGTGCTCTCAGTGCTGGTGAATTAAAATTCTGTCCTTCGGGGTGCCTGGGTGGCTCAGTCGTTAAGTGTCTGCCTTCGGCTCAGGTCATGATCCCAGGGTCCTGGAATCGAGCCCTGCATCAGGCTCCCTGCTCCTCTCCGCGGGGAAGCCTGCTTCTCCCTCTCCCACTCCCCCTGCTTGTGTTCCCTCTCTCGCTGTGTCTCTGTGAAATAAATAAATAAAATCTTAAAAAAAGAAAGAAAGAAAATTTTGAATTCTATAAAAATTCTGTCCTTTATAGAAAAAATAATATGCCTAATATTTTAATATATTGAAAATGTAATGACAAATGATCTACTTTCCAAAGAAATATTTCCAATGTATATGTGTGAGCAGGTGTGTGGAAATGAAGATATTTACCATCCAGTGAACAAATGAAAAGATATTTCAGTAACAATAATTATGCAAATATGTATTTTTTTCTAAAAACCTGTTTTAATAATGGAGATTACATCTTAAGCATTTAAGTAACAACAATCCATGCATATTAAATTAAATTCTATTTCAAATAAGCTTTTTACTGGCATTTAATATAGAGAAAAGTGTAAAAACTTACAGTGCAGAGCTTGATGAATTATCATAAACTTATCACACTTATGTAATCCAATCTAGATGAAGAATAAACATTATCGGTATTTATGAAAACCTTTATGCTACTGCCACTTAACTACCCCTTTTTCTTCCAGATAAGGTAACTACTTTGCTTTGAACACTATAGATACATTGCCCGTTTTTGAACTTTAATGGAAACATTAGGCATGTATTAGTTTCCTATAGTGTCTTTCAACACTATTTTGGAAGATTCATTACTGTTGTTATGTAAGACAAGAACTCATTCATTGGATAATTATAATAGAAAACTCCATTCCACTGTTCTTGGACATGCACTTTCCCCCCCATTTTGACATGGCCATCTTGTAGATTTTTGATGCACATATGTATATGTTTTAGTTGTTATATACTCAGGGTATATACTTAAGGAAAACTGTTTCACAGGATATGCCTATGATAAATTTTAGTAGATACTGTCAAAGATTGTCCAGGGGACTGGCTCCAATTTACACTCTAATCAATGATGTATGAGAGTTCAAATTGGCCATATTCTAGCTAACTCGGACAATTGTCACTCTTTAAAAAAAAAAAAATCTTAGTCATTTGGATACTAAAATAGTATAATAGTATAATTTTATTTTGCATTTTAGTAATGCTTACTGATGTTGAGATGTTAAGCAAGTTTTAGTTTTGGCTATTTGGGTAAACTCTTTTATCAAGTAATTATTGAATTCTTTTGTCTATTTTTCTTAGGATATGTTCTGTATAGCACTCAGTTACATATAATGTAACTGCCTTCTATAACTCTTAAAATGAAATCCTTTGGGAAATATAAAATTAAATATATTCTACATAGATATACATACACACAGTATACTTATGTTTTCTATATCTCTATCTAGCTACAGCTACCTAATTTCCTATTATTTCTCTATCATAACCTAATTTTCACACCGGGTATTTCAATGTACCTCCGAAATATCCAAAAAAGATTGTCCATAAACAAGAATGGAGCTCATGACTGTGACAGCAAGAGATTTTTTTTTCCCCCCAAGGTGATTACCAGAAAACAGAAGTGGATACATCACTAGGGTAAAGGATGAAAAGAAAATACTGATATCTCAACCTCAGGAAACTTTCTATATAGGAGATATTAAGAAACGTGAGAAAATAAAATTGAGTTGAAATTTTTACTGTTTTCTCATATGTTTCAGTGAGTATTACCCATATTATACATTACATTATAGTAATTCGATTAGGTGAAATATTTACCTATTAAATTTGAACCTCTCTGATAAAGTTTTCAATTCCTATTTGGAACTCCATGAACATTTAATGAATTAATTAATAAATGAAAGAGGTTTTATCCTAGACATAGTCAAAGGTAAATAGCACATAAATTACTTCAGTACTACATTTAATTAAAAAATAAAATAGAATTAAAATAAATGCCATCAGATTAACTTCTAAACTAACAATACAGGTCATCAGGGCATGAAAAAGAGACATATTAGGGGCTGGGAAGATATTTAGGAAGAGTAATATAATATAAATGTTAAATGGAGAGGATTTGGATGTGGCTTTTTAAAAATTTCTTCTGATTGAGGCGCCTAGGTGGCTCAGTCGTTAAGCGTCTGCCTTCAGCTCAGGTCATGATCCCAGGGTCCTGGGATCGAGCCCCACATCGGGCTCCCTGCTCCACGGGAAGCCTGCTTCTCCCTCTCCCACTGCCCCTGCTTGTGTTCCTTCTCTAGCTGTGTCTCTCTCTGTCAAATAAATAAAATCTTAAGAAAATAATAATAAATAATAAAAAAATAAAAATTTATTCTGATTATAGCACTGACGGTTATTTCTGTTGTGTTGACCTCATTCAGAACTTAGAGCATGTAAGTCAATACTCAAAACAGTAGGCACCTCTCTCCTCTGGAGGGTGATTATTAGCACAACATTGGTAGTCAGCGTACTGGAGCACATAATGGCTGAAGGGTTTCATCCTAGTTATACCCGGATGATAAACAGCTTAGGGAATTCATGGTGTCCATGCACAGGAGAAACAATCTTCCTTTGTTTAGAATTACATAATAAAGCTCAGAACATTATTTTATGGCTGGCTGAGCACTCAATCCTTTTAAACATTAAAATATACCTTTGAGCATATTTTCAAAATTTGTAAACCATCAAAATTTCTAAATAAAATTATTTTAAATTCTAATTCCTTTTGCTTCACTTGACCATTGTATACCTTCTTTCCTCACTCCTTTTGGAAAATTTATTATATTTCTCAGGGACATACAATTGTAAACATATCAATATTATTAGATAAATCCCATTGTGAGAAAAAATTGGGTGTGTCAGCACTAGAAAGGTAATCCCTTCTTGTTGGGAATGAAAACTAATTTCATATTGTTAACTCAGAAATACTTAGTATGTGGTTTTGTAGTTTACTGGACTGCAGTCTAATATATCATTTGCAGTCTTGTGCAGCAATATCTTTAGTGTTTTTCTTAAATTGTTATAGCCAAGAAAAATGGTATCATTAGAAAGTTATGCTTTAGATCAAAAAGGCTAGGTGGCAGTAAGTACTCTCAGGGATTTAAGCAGTGGGGAACCACACAGGAGTTGATATCCCAAACACATTGTTTAGATGGCTTAGAGAAGGCAGTGGGATTGTATGCCCTTTGGGGGATCTTAGATAGTAGAGAAATCCAACACCTTATTCTTCTGCACCCCAAACCTCTGCTTAACTTAATAATTATAACTCTACCATTTAAAAGTTAGTATATTATTTTCTTAATGTGCTATTTGACACAGGCAGACTTTTTTTTGAGGTGCAATTGATACAATACTATATTAGTTTTACATGAACATAGTGATTTGAGGTTTGAATATACTGCAAAATGATCATGACAATAAGTCTAGTTACCATCCGTCACCATATAAAAATTCTACAATATTATTGACTATATTCCCCTTGCTGTGCATATCTCCATGACATTTTTATTTTATAACTGGAAGTTTGTACTTCTCGATCCCCTTCACCTATTTTGCACCCTCCTCCCCCCCCCAGCAACCACAAATCTGTTCTTTGTATCTACAAATCTGGGTTTTGTTTTTTTATTTGTTCTGTTTTTTAGATTCTACATATAAGTGAAATCATGAGGTATATGTGTTTCTATGTCTGACTTCAATTAGCACAATACCCTCAAGGTCTATCCATGTTGTAACAAATGGCAATATTTCATTCTTTTATATGGCTGAGTAGTATTCCATTGTGTGTGTATGTGTGCAGGTGTATACATATCATCATTTCTTTATTCATCCATCCATTGATGGACACTTAAATTGCTTCCATACCGTGGCTATTGTACATAATGCTGCAATGAACACGAGGGTGCATATATTTTTTTCAAATCAGTGTTTTCATTTTCTTCCCATAGATTTCCAGTAGTTGAATTGCTGGGTCATATGGTAATTATATTTTTAATTTTTTGAGGAATCTCCATACTATTTTCCAAGGATGGCTGCACCAATTTACATTCCCCCCAACACTACATGACAGTTGCTTTTCTGCACATCCTTTCCAACACTTATTATTTCTTGTCTTTTTGATAATATGCATTCTGACATGTATAAGGTATTATGTCATTGTGATTTTGACTGGCATTTTCCTGATAAATAATGATGTTGAGGACTTTTCATTTGTCTGTTGGCCGTCTATCTCTCCTTTTCAGAAAAAAAATGTCTATTCAGATCTGCCCATTTTTAAATTCTATTGTTTTTATTTTTGGGGTTTTGTTTTAAGTTGTATGAGTTCTTTGTATATTTTTAATATTAACTCCTTATCAGACATTCAATTTGCAAATACCTTCTCACATTCAGGCATTTGCCTTTTCATTTTGATGATGGTTTCTTTGCTGTGCAGAAGTTCTTTTAGTTTGATATTCCCTTTTGTTTACTTTTGCTTTTGTTTCCCTTGCCTGTGGAGTCAGATCCAAAAATAATCACTAAGAATGATGCCAAGGAGCTTACTGTCTATGTTTTCTTCTAGGAGTCTTAGGACTTCAGTTTTACACTCAAGCCTTTAATCCATTTTAAATTGATTTTTGCGTATGGTATAAGAGAGTGGTCCATCTTCTTTCTTTTGCATGTAATTGTCCTGTTTTCCCAACATTATTTAGTGAAGAGACTGTCCTTTCCCAATTATTCTTTAATCTTTTGTCATAAATTAATTGGCCATGTATGTGTAGGTTTATTTATGGGTTCTCTATTCTATTCCATTGATCTATGTGTTTATCTTTATGCCAATGCCATACTGTTTTTATTTTTACAGCTTTGTAATACAGTTTGAAATCATTTTCTTTTTTAAAAGCTCTGGCTTTGTTCGCTTTCAAGATTGTTTTAATTATTCAGGGTCTTCTGTAGTTCCATACAAATTTTAGATTTGTTCTAGTTCTGTGAAAAATGCCATTGGAATTTTGATGATTATTGCACTGAATTTGCAGATTGCTTTGGGTAGTAAGGACATTTTGACAGTATTAATTTTTCTAATCCATGAACATGAATGTATTTCCACTTATTTGTGTCTTCTTAAATTTTTTTCATCAATGTCTTATAGTTTTTAGTGTACAGGTCTTTCACGTCATTTATTTCTAGGTATTTCATTAACTATGATGTGATTGTAAATGGGATTGTTTTCTTGATTTCTGTTTCTGATTTCTGTTTCTATTATTAGTGTATGGAAATGCAACTTTTTTGTATATTAATTTTGTATCTTCCAACTTTACCGAATTCATTTGTTAGTTTTAACAGTGTTTTGGTGGAATCTGTAGGACTTTCTATATATTGTATCAAGTCATCTGCAAATAGTAACAGCTTTATTTCTTCCTTTCCAATTTGGGTGCCTTTCATTTCTATTTCTTGCCTAATTGCTATAGCTAGGACTTCCAATAGTACACTAATAAAAGTGGGAATAGTGGAAATCCTTGTCTTGTGCTTAAGGATAACTTTGCGGTTTCAACATTGAGTATAACTGTGGATGTGTCATATATAGCCTTTATTAACTTGAGATATGTTCCCTCTATACTGTAGACTTTTTTAAAATAATAAATGGGTGCTAAATTTTGTCAAATGCTCTTTCTGCGTCTATTGAGATGATAGTATGATTTCATCTTTCATTTTGTTAATGTGGTGTATCATGTTGATTAATTTGTGGATGTTGAACCATCTATGTATGCTTGGAATAAATACCATTTGATCATGGTGTATGATTCTTTTAATGTATTGTTAAATTTGGTTTGCTACTGTCTTTTTGATAATTTTCATCTATGTTCATCAGGGATATTAGCCAGTAATTTTCTTTTTTGTTGTGTCCTTGTCTAGTTTAGTATCATGGTAATACTTACTGTGTAAAATGAGTCTGGAAGGGGTGCCTGGGTGGCTCAGATGGTTAAGTGTCTGCCTTTGGCTCGGGTCATGATCCCAGGGTCCTGGGATCAAGCCCCGCATCAAGCTCCTTGTTCAGCGAGGAGCCTGCTTCTCCCTCTCCCCCTGCTTGTGCTCTCTCTCTCACTCTCTCTCTCTCTCTCTCTCCCTGTCAAATAAATAAAATCTTAATAAAATGAGTCTGGAAGTATTCCCTCCTCTTCAAGTTTTTGTAACAGTTTGAGAAGGATTGTTATTAAATCTTTGATTATTTGGTAGAACTCACCAGTAAAGCCATCTGGTCCTAGACTTTTGTTTTGGTGGAGGTTTTAGATTACAGATTTAATCTCCTTGCCAGTAACTGGTCTATTAAAAAAATTCCATTTCTTAATGATATTGTGTTGAAAGATTCTAACTCTCTAGGAATATATAAATTTCTTATAGATTGTTCTATTTGTTGGCATATAATTCAGAGTAGTCTCTTATGATCATTTGTGTTTCTGTGGTATTTGTTGTAACTCTTCTTTCATTTCTGATTTTATTCATTTGAACCCTCTCTCTTTTTTCTTGAGTCTATACACAGGTTTTTTAATTTTATCTTTTCAAAGAAGCAGCTCTTAGTTTCATTTATCTTTTTATACTGTCTTTTTAGCCTCTATCTCATTTGTTTCCATTCTGATCTTTATTATGTCTTTCCTTCTATTAAATTCGGGTTTCATAGGATTTTCTTTTTCAAGTTCCTTAAGAGTAAAGTTAAATTGTTTATGTCTCTTAGAACCACTTTTGCTGCATCCTATATATTTTGGTATGCCATGTTTCCATTTTCATTTATCTCTATTTTTTTCTCTTTGATTTCTTCTATGGCCCAATATTTTTTCAGTAATACATTTTTAAATTTCTACATAGTTGTAATTTTTCCAGTTTTCTGCTTTTCAGAATTCAAGTTTCATACCATTGTGGCTAGATAAGATGCTTGATGCAATTTCAATCTTCTTGAATTTATGGAACTGTTTTGTGGCCTAATTCATGATCTATCCTGGAGAATGTCCCAAGAACACTTCAGAAGAATGTGTATTCTGCTGTTTTGGGTGGAATGTTCTGTATTATCTATTAAGTTCATTTGGTCTAATGTGTCATCGAAGGCTGATGTTTCTTTATTAATTTTATGTCTGGATGATCTACCCATTGATGTATATGGAGTGTTAAAGTCCCTTATTTTTATTCTATTGCTGTCAACTTTTCCTTTTAAGTCTGTTAATATTTATTTTATATATTTTTGTGTTTTTATGTTGGGTCCATATATATTTATAATTGTGCTGGATTGACTCCTTTATCATTAGATAGTACCCTACTATGTCTTTTATTGCAGTCTTTGTTTTAAAGTCTATTTTGCCTGATATTACTTATAGCTACACCAGTTTCTTTTTAATTTTTAATTTTTATTTACAAGGAATATCTTTTTCCATCCCTTCACTTTCAGACTGTGTGTGTTCTGACTTCTGAAGTGAATCTCTTATAGCCAGTATATAGATGTCTTGATTTTTATCCATTCAGCCACTCTATGTGTCTTTTGATTAGACAATTTAGTCCATTTACATTTAAAGTAATTATTGATAAGTATGTACTTATTGCCAGTTTAATTGTTCTCTGTCATTGTATTGTATTATTCCTCTCTGTAAGTTTTGCCTCTTTCTCTCTTCGATTTTAATTTGATGAATTTATCTTTAGTATTATGTTTAGATTGTTTTCTCATTTTCTTTTGTATACTAAGTTTTTGCTTTGTGGTTACTATGATGTTCATATATATAACAATCTCTTTTAAGTCTACAGCAACTTTAAACACATTCCAAAACTCTACATTTTACTCCCCAAACCCACCAATGTTTTATGTTTTTGGTAGCACATTTTACAATTTTTTATTTTATGCATCCCTTAACTAATTATTGTACTTTTAGTTTTTTTTATTGTATTTGGCTTTTAGTTTTTATAGTAACTATTTATTAAGGATCAATCCAGTACCTTTATTGTACATTCACGTTTTCCAGTGAGATTTTTACTTTCATGTATTTTCTTATTATTAATTAGTGTCATTTTTGTTTTTTTCTAGCTAAAAGAAGTACTTTTAACATTTGTTTGAGACTGATTTAGTATTGATAAACTCATTTACCTTTGCTTGTCTGGAAAACTTTTTCTCTTCTTCAATTTTGAATGATAACTTTACTAGGTAGAGTATTCTTTTCTGGAAGTTTTGTTGTTGTTCTACTTTTGACAAGTTGAATATGTCATGGCATTTTTCTTCTGGCCTTGCGAAGTTTCTACTGGAAATTTTGCTCATCATCTTATAGGGTATATAAGAATGTGTTCTCTTGTTTCTTCTAAGATTCTTTAGCTTCGGACATTTTATTTTTAATTTGTCTTGGCATGGCTCTCTTTAGCTTTATCTTATTTGGAATTTTCTGAGCTTCCTGAACCTGGATGTTCATTTTCTTCCCTAGGTTAGGAAAGTTTTCAGCCATTATTTTTTCAAGTATGTTTTCTGCCCCTTTCTCTCTCCTCTGAAATCCCAACAATGAAAATGTTATTTTACTTGATGCTGTCCTATTGGTCTCTTAAATTATCTTCATTTATTTTTTTTTCTTTTGCTCCTCTGTCTGCATGAGTTCCATTTTTGTCTTTCACCTCACTGATCCATTCTTTTGCTTCACCCAGTCTGCTGTTTAACATCTCTAGTTTTTTTGTTTGTTTTGTTTTGTTTTCCAGTTCATTGTATTTTTCAGCTCTGTGACTTATTTCTAGGATTTTCTCATATTTTCCATCTCCTTATTGGAAGTTTTCACTGTGTCCATCCACTCTTCTCCCAAATTCAGTGAGTGTTCTTTATGACGATTACTTTGAACTCTTTACCAGGAAGGTTACTTATCTCCATATCACTAAGCTCTTTTTCTGAGGTTTTGTCTTGTTCTTTCATTTGGAACATATTTTTTTGTTCCCTAATTTTGCTTGATTTTCTGTGCTTATTTCTCTGTATTAGGCATAAGAGCTACCTCTCTCAGGCCTGATGGAGCAACATTATATAGGTGATGAACTTTATGGTTAACCTTGCTCTGACTCTTGCTTCTTTCTCAAACTTGGTGAATGTCTAAGCAGACTGATTTATTTTTTTTTTTTTAGGAGTTGGTTTCTAATGGGCCTTAATTGAGGGCCTTGCCTGATAATTCAACATACCTTTCTTGAGAGGCAGAATGACAAGTGGTTAAGAGCACAGACTCCATAGACAAACTGCCAGGATTTGTAGCCCGACTATACCTGTCTGAACCTGGACAAGTCACATAAATTCTTTGTGCCTCAATTTCCTCAACTCCATAATGGGGATGAATAATAGTGCTTACCTCATACATTTGTGCTGGTGCTCAATTGTGTTTTTATTATTATTTTTTTAATTAAGATATAATTGATATGACATAATATTAGTTGCAGGTATACAACATGATTTGATATATGTATATACTGTGAAATGATCATCATGATAAGTCTAGTTACCATTTATCACCATACAAAGTTACACATTTTTTTCTTATGCTAAAAACTTTTAAGATTTACTTGTTTAGCAACTTTCCAATATGCACTACAATATTATTGACTATAGTCACCATGCTGTACATTATATCCTCATGACTTATTTATAATTGGACATTTGTTCCTCTTGATCCCCCTCACCCATTTTGCCAACCTCCCATCTTCCCCTCCCCTTTGGCAACCACCAATCTGTTCTCTATGTTTATTAGCTTTGTTTTCTTTGTTCATTTTTTAAAATTCAAATATAATCAACATACAGTGTTATAATAGTTTCAGGCATACAATATAATGATTCAACAATTCTATACATTTCTCAGTTCTCATCACAATATGTGTAATCTTAATCCCCATCACCCATTTCACCTATCCCCCACCCACCTTCTTTCTGGCAACCAGTGTTTTCTGTATTTAAGAGTGTGGTTTTTTCCTCTTTTTTTTTCTTTGTTTTGTTTCTTAAATTCCACATATGAGTGAAATCATATGATATTTAACTTTGAGTGACTTGTTTCACTTAGCATAATATCCTCTAGATCCATCCATCTTGTTGGATGGATAGCAAATAGCAAGCTTTCATTCTTTTTTATGGGTGAGTAATATTCCATTATATATACCATATGTTCATCTATGAATGGACACTTCCATTGCTTCCATACCTTCAGCCTAATTTGTTCTTGATATGTCCCTCTTGTTGAGGGTGTGCCAAAGCTTCCAATGTTCCAAGGAAAATAATCACATTTACCACCAAATTTCAGGCTGACTAGAAGCCAGACTGTCAGGCAGCAGCAGCTTTTAAAGTATGCAAATATATATAGCCCTGTGGAGTCACAACTGTCATCACTGCTGGCCTCCAGACCAGGAGACTGGCAGTGTTCCCTGGGCAACAGTTGTAAAAATTAAGGTTCCAGATAAGTGTGTAAGCACCTTTCTAGGAGGTTTTGTTGAGCTGTGATGAGGCCAAGGAAGGTATATTAAAATGCTGTCTTCATGCTTATTTTCACTGGGAATGCCTTCCTTGCCTCTAGATGTGTGGAAAACCTGAAGCCTGTCCTTCAGGCTGAAGCTCTAGACAAAGTAAATAGGCCATTTTCACAGGACAATGAGTTGTGTTTCAGTTTACTGTCTGTGCAGAGCCCTTGTGTGTATGTGTGGGGGGGTGGTCTACTAGGAAATGCTTCTTGTTACAGTCCCATGGAGCTCAGTAACACCAACCCCCTTGGTCATCAGGGTCACACAATCAAGGGATGCTCCCTCTGTGATCATTCCCAATGGCTTAAGCAGAGCAGCTGGAGAGTATAGGGGCAGGACATGCTCCACAGCTTTAGAAAAGCAGTGGGAAATTGTCTTGATTGCATATACCCACAGGTTTCAGCAATGCAGTGGACAAATGCCTTCTCTGTGCACATGCACTATAGCTTAAACTAAGAGCAGGAGAATGCCATGACCATTTGTGCTTGCTATCCCTAGCCACGGGGAGGGAGAGTATTGCAACTGCCTGGGCACACTTCCTTAGCTAGGGAGTGAAAGAACTCTACCACCATTCATGCTCACTGCCCTGGTGAGGAAGCAGGAGAATACTGCAACTGCACATGCTCTCCAGCTTCAGAAAGGCAGCAAGAGTGCTGCCAGCAGTCACCACTGCTTGTCTTAGTAAGAAGTGGGTGGATGCCATGTCTGAGCTTGTGCAGCTGTGCTAGCCCCCTACATGGAGAGTACAATGGTATCTGCCAGCAGCTTCCTCTCTGGGGAGACTTTCAACTGTCCCCTCCCCCTGCAACGGATGCTTTAAGATTAGCAAATAAATTTGCACATACAGTCTAGCCTCTTTTCAAACTATTTTTTTCTCTATGTCTTGAGTCAAATGAGAATGCATGTGAGTCCTTTAAAGGAATCAAAAAAAAAAAAAAAAGGATCTTGGGATCACATGGATGTCAGCCCTCTTGGTTTTCTAAGCCAGACCTTTTGGGGATTTGTCTTTCCTGTGTAAATCCCAAGGGTTAGAGTGCCTGATGTGGGGCATCAACCCCTTGCTCCCCTGAGAGAAGTTTCTTATTATTATGTGTTGACACACCAGGGGTGGAGTTTTTGGTGAGACCATGTTTCTGCCTCTCCTAATTGTCTTGATGTAGTCCTTTTGTTCGTTGTGGAAAAGTAGTTCATCTAGTTTTCAGATCTTTTTCAGAGAGAAAATATCTATATTTAGCTTAGATTTGCTATGTTTATGGGAGGAGGTGGTTCAGAATCTTCTTATGCCTCCATCTTAAACTCCCCTTCACACAGAGTTTTCTAAGTGGCAAAAAGCAAAGCAGACTATGACTGTCACTACAAGCTGAAAATTTGAAAACAAATGAACATCACCTTAAAAACATATTATTTCATACTCACAATTATAAAGAAAACTTCCTTCATTCACTTTGCCTGGAAATTCAGTGTCATTATACAAATGAAGCAACTAGGGCATGGACGGGAAGGAATCTGCCACTGTTTACCTTCTCTAGATCATAGAAAATTCAAGTCTAGAACTGCACATGGGCTTGTCTAACCCACTACAATATTACATTACTATTATTATTATTACTTCTAAATTTCTTCTAGTTAATGTTTATTCACAAGGAGATAAACAGTGTTTATAGAGATGATCACTATTGTATATTTGCCCCAAATATAAAGTGACTTTTCTTGCATAATGACATAAGCTAATTAAAAATGATAATACTTGATATCTTCTGCATGTTATGAGACAAAAAATAACAGAATAGAATAAAACAAAACAACACTGCTGCAATAATACTACTATGGCAAAACAAAGAATAGACTAAATTTTAAACCTATTATAAAAATTAGATTTAAATGGATAGATAGTAGATAGAAAATTAGGTAGCTGTAGCTGAGTAGATAGAAACAGAGTTAGATTTATGTATGTGTGTGTGTGTGTGTGTGTGTGTGTGTGTGTGTGTGTGTAAAATATAGTTTATCTCATATCTCCCAAAGGAGTTTTTTAAAGAATATATTGTAAGGTTATGTTTCTAGTTCACTGAAAAATATATAAAGAACTGGTTTTTCAGATAATTTTTATCCAAACTATAATACTGCTATGTTACATACATACACTGAAAAGAGACCACATAATGTTAAGTAAAGTATTTTCTATTAGTAACATAAGACAATAACCTCGTTGAGACTTGGGTTTAACAACAGTAAAATTAATATATGTGAGGGGTATGGATTGATGACTCTTGTGAATGCTGCAAGAATGAAAAATTATATTCAGTAAAATATATTTATTCATTCAATAGTGCCCAATAAAAAATGATTAAGCAACCATTATAAACAAAGTTTTTCTTTTTTAGTTCCTTATGATATATCTGTAATGAAAAGAAACATATTCCTTTCTTCGTGGAGCATACGTTCTTCCAGGAAACAGCATAGTAAGGTCTAGCTCTTATTTTATGAAGCCGACAATATATTTTTAACAGATTTATCCTATTAGTCTGCCCTCACATTTTTATTTGGTACAAAGGAAATAGCAAAAAATAGGAAAGAAAAAGTAAAAGGGGAAAAGAGCAAACTTTCTTTGAACTCATTTCAATGTTTATATCCTTTAAACTTATAGAACTTGATCTTTATTTCTTAAACATAGAAAAATCATCAGGCCTGTGATATTGAAATAGATATAACATCTATAAATACTCATAATATCATTTCTTCTTTCAAAAGTCTGACTGCTGTGCTCTCTGTAATATAATGGATTATAAACTTATAAACCTTTAAAATAAGGAGGAAATAAGTAGTAGTTATACAAAATTAGGTTTTTTACTAAATCTAAGTAAACCAGGTAGATCCCAGCTGACAATAAAAAAGAATATTTTTAGGCCAGTCAAATTCAGAAATAAGAAAAAATTCTTAATCTATATTTTTCTTAACATTTAAAATATCATGAATCTTTACAATCTAAGTTGATTTTCCACAAATGTGTTTTTTGTATCTGTGACTAGAATAACTAGGTTTGATACTTATTTGATCTCAAAGGATATCTTGAAGGAATGTCTATCCCATTATTGAATAAAAAAAATCTTAGTCATAGGAAGTATCTGGATCAAGTTTAATAGAAGAAATCATTGTATACTTGAAGAAAAATAATGAAAATATTTTATTGGGGCAAACACAAAGTGCAAAGATTTTACTAGTCACAAATTTTAGAAATATCAGTGTTTCTATAGTAGCAGCAACAGGATTAGAAGTAGCAGTAATACTTTGTGTCAAGATGACAGGATAGGATGACCCTGAGTTTACCCCATCCCATGTTAACAACTAGATATCATACACATCCAAGTCAATAAACTGGAGAAAGATCCAAATACTCGTAGAAGAAACTCCACAACTAAATATAGAGAAGATGCTGAATCTGAACGATTAGGAAGGTCAGAAAGGTGGAGGTAAGCTGTGTGTGCAGAGAAGGCAGAGCACTGGGCCAGCCCAGAGAGCAAGTGATAGGTGGGTCACCACCCTTAAAGAGATAGCAGCCCGTGCAGAAAGGCACAAAAAATGGCAGTTTACACAATGCTGGGGGTGAACATGAGAGATCTATTCATACCAATTTTGGACTGTGTCTGGGGAATTCTCTGAAAACTAGGGAGCTGGCAGATGCCATTTTCCTCCCCCATCCCCCCACATAAACACAGGGCCACCTGTGGGAGTCAGTGCGGTATAGACACTCGCTACCTAATCTGCTAGCAGTGTGCCATGCCAGTGAGTTCTCCTGAGGACTCACCCACTCCAAGCCTGCTAGCCTTGGCCCTGGGCTCAGGGTAAATTTTGTTAAAGGTGCATGCCATTCCTGCACAGCTGCTGGGTGCACAGCTGCTGCAATATGCCACCCCCAGCTTCTACACTGTGCCTACCTGCTGTACCCAGCCACATGCCTCCAGTCACCATTGTACAACTGCGCCCAACTTCATGACCCTGGCCACCCCAGTGTACAGCCCTCAACCACCACAGCATTTCAGGGTATAGGCTATAGGACAAATGACACAGCTCAAATTTTGCTAATTCTGCTGCTTTGCTCCAAAGTTTCCTGGTGGGCATTCCCCCTCAGAGCTGGCTTACCTGTGTCCCACTAATACCATAGAGAGCTAGCACAGCCCCAAACAGGCAGAGTCAGTACAGATGACTGCAATGAAAGGAAAAGTGACTCAGTCACAATAGCAGGGTGTAAGCAACATCCAAAGGATACTCTCCTAAAGTGCCAAGTTGTGGTGAACAAGGGACACTAAACTTTAGAGCACTCCAGACCTCTTCTTCATAAAGTCACTGCTTTCAAGAGCAGAAGACATAGCTGACTTTCCTAACACATATGAACAGAGAGACAGACAAAACGAGGAGACAGAAATTTCTTCTAAATAAAAGAACAGGACAAGGCCATGGCCAGAGATATAAGTGACACAGATAGAAATAACATGCCTGATAGAGAATTTAAAGCAATGATCACGAGGATATTCACCAGACTTGAGAAAAGAGTGGAAGATATGAGTGAGACCCTTAACTCAGAGATAAAGAATAACATAGCAAAGATAAAGAGCTCAATAAATGAAATGAAAAGCATGCTTCATGGAATGAACAGCAGGATGGAAGAAGCAGAGGAGCAAATTAGTGACCTGGAAGAGTGAGTAATGGAAAGTAATCAAGCTGAACAAAAGAGAGAAAAAAGAATTATGGAAAACAAGAAGTAGCAATACCATAACAATAATTAAGTTGAGTACCCTTCAATTCACACTTGAATGTAGACACCTGAAAATATTCACTGACTCAAAAAGACAGAAACTGTTGTTTGGATTAGATAAGCCAGATGGCAATTTATAAGGCAGAGTTTCATAATCAATGAAGAGATATATATTCATAAGGCTGCATATAGGTCCTACTGCAACTTCAGACAAATACCAATTTGCACATTTATAGTTTGAAAGTCAATTTTTCAGAAATCACAAGGAGCTGGGAGTCATGTAAATTCTCACAAGCTAGAGTAGAGACACATTATTAAAATCATGGTTGAGTATCTTAAATATCCCAAGTCTACATCTTAGGAGTGTGGCCAAACTAGCCTTAGATTAAAGGATGCTCTAGACATGCCCTATTTAAGCTTAACAACAGACTTCAGAATGAGTAAATTGATCTATAGTTAAATCTATTGCTTGCCAGAGCAAAATATAAGACCATTTAATAGCATTAAAAATTATCATATATGCAAAGAAGGGACAATTAACTTATAACTAATAAAAATAAGCCAATAGAAATCAACCAAAACATGACTTAAGATGACAGAATTAGCAGACAAAGACATTAATTCTACTGTTCCAAAAATGATCAATATATAAACAAATGTAAAGCAAAGCATGAACAATAATGAGTAAAAAAAAAATAAAATATATAAAAAATTAAAAACAAACATCTGGACATGAAAAAAATAATGTCTGAAATAAAAAATTCACTAGACCGTGTTAACAATATAATAAGATATTAGATACTACAGAACGAAATATCAATAAAACCAAAGACAAAGCAACAAAACTACTAAAAATTAAGAACATCCAGAAAAATAATACTGAAAAATATAAGTAGCACTTTAGTAATGTGTTTAAAATATTAAGGAATCTAATATACATATAATCAGAGTTCCACTATGGAGCAGGCATATACATGATTATTTTATTTGATAACATTTACAAATATAAACCTACAACTCAAGATGAAAACTATAATCCTACAATTCAATAACCTCAAAAACCACAAGCAAACTCAACTTAAGAAAATAATGCCAATACTTCATAATTGAGCTGTTTATTACCAAACAGTCAGAGAAAAAAGTTTTACTATAGATGCTGGAAAAAAGGTAAGTAATACTGCATACTTTTTGTCAGGAACTATTTAAATGAAAAGATAATTTAATCAAAAATACTGTGAAAAGAACGACCACCAAAAATTTGAATGTGGAGCTCTACATATTCAATAAAATTATCTTCTAAAAAGGCAGATAAGGGGCTTCTAATTTGTGTTTGCGGTATATAAAACTGGAAAGATCATTGTTTCCACCCTTATAGAAACAAATAGTCAAAGTGCAAAATTTACCATTTTTCTTGAACTTATCAATCAAAGACCTGAGTTGGCAGAGCAAAAACTAACCTGAAATCTATGCAAGTTGAAATTTATGAAATATGAAAACTATGAAAGCAATGTAAACCTGCGAGGAGAGAAAAGACATGATTATATGATTATCTGAGCAAAAACAGCTTGACACTAATGAGAATTGTTAAATAAGTGAAAACTGTTAAAGAACTAGTAAAGGCAAAATGTGATCTAGCAGAATATAGAATAATGGGGGATGCAAATGCACTTACTTGCACGCTCTTCCCCATGGATTTCAACAGGAGTTCATCAAAAAAACTGATGAGAAATTTGAGAAAGCTTTCCTTGTAGCAAAGGCCAAGTGAGAACAGAAGCTGCTGCAGGAAACATATGAAATAATTCCCTATCTATACCTCCCATAGAGAACAAAAGACTTAAATTGGATGGTAAGGGCAATAAACAATGTCACTTTTATGAAAGTGAAAGGAAACATATACAAAACTCCTAGCCCTGGGGAAAGGGCAGGGATGCATGCTGCACCCAGAACTATAGCTACCGAAGGAGCAGGAACAGTGAGAAATCCACACTCTCAAGCCTTAAAGAAAGAGTGGCTGCCTGAGACTGAAGCAAACTAATTGAGAAGGTACTCTCCCCCATAACCCAACAACTACCAGCTCACAAAAGTAAAAAAAAAAAAAAGTGAAATACTGGAGAGAGACCCTCTCTGAGACACAGCCAAAAGGGAAGGCCTACAGCTAAATGTAGAACAGTAATCAAAAGAAAACCTCTGACAAATAAATTCCCACTAAACGCTAGGTATCACTAAAGCAATCTGAACCCTGTTGGGCATTAAGGGTAACAAATGTAACAATACTATCCAAATAACCCACCTTTGCTTCTGAACAAATTAACCTCAAACCTCACATGAAAAGTCCAGAAGCAGGAAAAATATGCAGGCATGTTTATATATTTCAAAGCATAGATACTGTGTTTCTGTGGGTTTTTTTCCAATCTTTATTTTACTATCCAAGCTTTCCTGTTTTCTTTTTTTTAAATTACAATGTGCACAAACAAATCAAGAACTAAAAACATGCCAAGAAATACAATAATCAGAAGAAACAGACTGATATATAACAGGGAATTTAAAATAACCACAATTAATATGTTAAAGCTGTAGTGGAAAAGGTGGGATAACATGCAAGATAATATAATCAATTTCAGCCTAGAGGTGGCTACTGTAATGTAAACTGCAAGTAGAGAGAAAGTAGACATGAAGAACTACTTTTAGTTTCATAGATACAATGCATTGAGCTATGAAGAAAAATGAATTTTAGGATAAGTCATTAAAATTTACCCAAACAGAAATAGGAAAACTGTCTGGCAGGCCATGTGAGGCATTCACTCGCTCCCTCCTTCCAATATTGTTGATTTCAGGGAAGGTTAAGATGGTGGGGTAGGAATATCTTGAGCTCACCTCCTCCCAAAGATACAGCAAATCCACTACATATGAAATAATTCCCTCTGCAAGGGACCTAGGAACTAGATCCCTTTGCTCATCTAGTTAACTAATCTTGGAGCACCTGCCAGAGAGGGAGGCCTCTCCCTGGGGACTGAGATACTGGTGGTGGCAGCCATTGCTACTATCTTATTCTGCCATACTAATCTGGGCAGTGAGGGTACCACTTTGGAATTCTCCTTCTAGACTGCAAGTGCCAGGGAAGTGTGCCTACTGAAAGTCCTGCATAACACAGTACCTCAGTCAGAGCTCACAGAAGATGGGATAATCCTGCCCACCAGCACATCTGCAGCAGTCATAGCTTGACCCTGCAGCTAGTTGGACCAGGGGCCAACCATATGCATCAGTACTCCCATAGCATTCACAGACCAGACACAATGGGAGGGCACATACAGCACCCTGAGAGTAACTAGTTCTGGTGACCAGGGAAAACTGTGCTTCTGAATGCCACAGGACACCTATCTAAGGCCATTCCTTGAAGACCAGGAAAGGTAGTTTTTCTATCTAATACATAGAAACAAATACATAGAGTCAGGCAAAAAGAGGAGACAGAGAAATATGCCCCCCCAAACAAAACAAAACAAAACAAATAAGACAAAACAAAACAAAAAAATAAGACAGAACCTCAGAAAACAAAGAAACAAACAAAAAACCTAAGGAAACTCTGATAAAGATTTCAAAGTAATGGTCATAAAAATGGTCTCTGAATTCATGAAAATAATGGATGAACACAGTGAAAACTTCAATAAAGTGAGAGAAACGTAAAAAAGAACCAATCAGAGATGAAGAATACAATAAATGAAGTGAAAATATACTAGAGAAAAAGAATAGCAGATTAGATGATCTAGAACAGATCAGAAAACTAGAAAAGAGAATAGGTGGAAATGACCCAAGCTAAAGAGCAAAATTAATTAATTAATTAATTAATTAATTAATTAATTAATTAAAATTAAAATTAAAAAAATAACATGAGGATAGTTTAAGTGGACTCTGAGACAACATCAGGTACACTAACGATTTCATTATACAGGTTTGGGAAGGAGAAGAGTCAGAAAATGTGCAGAAAATTTATTCAAAGAAATAATAGCTGAAAACTTTCCTAACCTGGAGGAGAAGACATCCAGATCCAGGAAGCACAGACAGCCCCAAACAAGATGAGATCAAAGAGGTCCACACCAAGACACATAATTAAAAGGTCAAAATTTGAAGATAAAGATAAAGGGAATCATAAAAGCAGCAAGAGAAAAGCAACTGATTATGTAGAAGGAAATACGCATAGAACTATCAGATGATTTTTCAGAAGGAACCTCACAGGTTTGAGGGAGTGACACCATATATTCAAAGTGGTAAAAGGAAAACAAACAAACAAATAAAAAAAAAAAAACCCTACAATCAAGAATACTTTTACTTGTAAGGTCAACATTCAAATTTGAAGGAGAGATAAAGAGTTTCCCAGACAAACAAAAGTCAAAGGAGTTCATCACCAATAAACTAGTCTTACAAGAAATGTTAAGGGACTTCTTTAAGGGGAAAAGAAAAGCCCATCACTTAAATCAAGGAAAATATAAGAAAAAATGCTCAATTGTAAAAGCAAACATATAGGTAGTGGATTAACTATTTATAAAGCTAATAGGAAGGTTGAAGGACAAAGGTAGTAAAATCAGCTATATCTGTAATAATTAGAAGACGGTTATAAAAACATGCAAAATGTGATGTGAAAAACAAAACATGGGGAGGAGTATAGTGCTTTTAAATATGTTCAAACTTAAGTGACCATAAACTTAAAATAGACTCCTATAATACATAGGGTGTTTTATATGAACCTCACGTTAACTACAAACCAAAAACTTATAATAGATACTAAAAAATAAATAAATAAAGAGAAAAGAATTCAAACATAACACCAAAGAAAGTCATCAAATCTATCTATCTATCTGTCTACTTACCTATCTATATAAAGAGCAAAAGAAGAAAGGAGCAGAGAGAGAACTATGAAACAACCAGAAAACAATTTAAAAAATGGCAATAAGTACATAACTATCAATAATTACTTGAAATGTAAATGAAATACTTCATTTAAAAGACATAGGGAGACTGAATGGATTAAAAAAAAAAAAAGATCCATCTATAAGCTGCCTAAAAGAGATTTACTTCAGGGTTAAAGACGTAAAAGAATAAAAGAGAAGGGTTAGAAAAAACATTATTCCATGCAAATGGAAATGAAAAGAAAGCTGGGATAGCAATACTTATAGTCAACAAATTAGACTTTAAAACAGACTTAAGGAGGGCACATGTTGTGATGAGCACTGGGTGCTATACGAACTAATGATTCGTTGAACACTACATCAAAAACTAATGATGTACTATATGGTGGCTAACTAAACATAATAAAAATAAATAAATAAATAGATAAATAAAATAAATAAAATAAAAGAAAGACTGTAACAAGAGACAAAGGTATTAAATATTGATAAAAGAATCAATCCAAAAAGAAGATAAAACAATTATGAATATCTATGAATCTAATAGAGGAGCACCTAGATATATAATGCAAATATGAACAGAAGTAAAGGGAGAAATTGACAGAATTGACATAATAATAGTAGAAGATTTAAAAAACACACTTACATCAATGGATAGATCTAGACAGAACATCAGTTAGCAAACTTTAAATGACACATAAGGTCAGATGGACTTAATACATATATACAGAACATTCCACACAATGCAAGAGATTACACATTCTTTTCAAGAGCATATGGAGCATTCTTCAGGATAGATCATATTAGTCCACAAAACACGTCTCAACAAATTTAAGAAGACTGAAATCATATCAAGCATCTTTTCTGATCACAATGGTATGAAACTAGAAATCAAGTGGAATAAACAAACAAAAGACAAAACACATGGAGGCTAAACAATATGCTGCTAAACAACCAGTTGGTCTATGAAGAAATCAAAAAAACCTAGATGAAATGGATAAATTCCTAGAAACATACAATCTTTCAAGACTAACAGGAAGAAATAGAAAACTAAACAAACCAGTAACAAGAATAGTTAATACATGTACTTCTCAAACTACTCACAAAACTGAACAAAAACAAATACTTCCAAACTCATTCTATGCCAGCATTTCCTCAATACCTAAACTAGTCAAAGACAGTACAAAAAAAGAAAATTATAGACTAATGAACATAGATGCAAAAACGCTCAGCAAAATATTAGCAAACTAAATTCAATGATAAATTGAAGGGCTCATACACAAAGATCAAGTAGGATTTATTTTGGGGATGTAAGGATAGTTCATTATTCACAAATCAATCAGTGTAATACACCAAATTAAAATATGAAAGATAAAAATCATGATCGTCTTAGTGCAGAAAAAGCATTTGAAAAAACTTAACATCCATTTATGATAAAAACTCTCAACAACGTGGTTATAGAGGGAATGTACCCCAAATTAATAAAGGTAATATATAACAAGTCAACAGCTAACATCATATTTAATCATGAAACTCTTAAAGCTTTTCCTCTGAGATCAGGAATAAGACAAGGATGCCCACTATCACCACTTCTACTCAACATTGTACTTGAAGTCCTAGCTGCAGCAACCAGACAAAAAATAGAAATAAAAGATACCCAACTGGTGAGAGAGAAGTAAAGCAGTCATTATTTGCAAATGACATGTTACTATAAATGGAAAATCCTAAAGATCCCACCAAAAAACTATTAGAATAATGAATGGATTCAGTAAAGTTGCAGGATACAAAATTAATACACAGAAATGGTTTCATTTCTATATACTAAAACTAAATATCACACAAAGAAATAAGAAAAAAATCATAAGTGTACCAAAAAGAATAAAATACCTAGGTATGAATTCAACTATGACACTGATGAAAGAAATTGAAAATGGCACAAGTAAATTTAAAGGTATTGCATGCTCATGGATTGGAAGAATTAATATTGTTAAAATGTCCATACCACCCAAAGCAATCTACAGATCAATGTAGTCCCTATTAAAACACTTATGGCATTTTTCACAGAACTAAAATAAATAATTCTAAGATTTGTATGGAGCCACAAAAGACCCTGAATACCCAAGACAATCTTGTAAAAGAACAAAGCTGGAGGTATCGCATTCCTGGATTTCAAATAGTATCACAAAGCTATAGTAATTAAAACACTATGGTACTCACACAAGAAAGACACATGGGTCAATGGAACAGAATAGAGAGCCAGCCCATGTTTATACGTTCAACTAATTTACAACAATGGAAGCAAGACTATACAATGGGGGAGAGACACTCTTCAAAAAATCACGTCAGGAAAACTGGACAGCTACCTTCAAAACAATGATACTGAGCCACTTTCTTACACTGCATACAAAAATAAACTCAAAATTGGTAAAAGACCTAAATGTAAGACCTGAAATCATGAAACTTCTAAAACAAAAACAAAACAAAACACATAGGGAGTAAAACACTGGACATTGGTTTTAGCTATATATATATACATCTATATATTTGTCTCCTTGGCCAAGAGCAACAAAAGTAAAAAAAAAGTGGGACTAAATCAGACGAAAAAGCTTTTGCACAGCAAAGGAAAGCATCAACAGAATTAAAAGGCAACCTACCAAATGGGAAAATATACAGTTGACCCTTGAACAACATGGGTTTGAACTGTGCAGCGTCACTTAAATGTAGAATTTTTTTTCAAAAAATACAGTAGAGTACTGTAAATCTATCTTCTCACCCTTATGATTTTTTTAAAAAAAGATTTATTTATTTGAGAGAGAGAGAGAGCACAAGTTTGAGGGGAGGGGCAGAGGGAGATGGAGAGAGAATCTCAAGCAGACTCTGCACTGAGCATGGAGCCCGACACAGGGCTCAATCTCAGAACTCTGAGATCATGATCTGAGCCAAATCCGAGTCAGAAGCTTAACCAGCTGTGCCACCCAGGTACCCCTCCCTTATGATTTTCTAAATAACATTTTCTTTTTCTCTTATTTTATTGTGAGAATACAGTATACAATACATATAACATATTAAATACATGTTAACTGACCCTTTATGTTATCAGTAATGCTTTTGGTCAATGGTAGCCTATAAGAAGTTAAGGTTTTGGGGAGTCAAAAGTTATATGTAAATTTTCAGTTGCATGGGGTGTCACCATCCCAGGGGAACTCAAACAGCTCAAACCACCCCCCAACAACAACAACAAAAATCAAATAATCTAATTAAAAACTGGGCAGAGGGCATGTATAAACATTTCTTCAAAGAAGACATATAGATGGTCAGTAGCCACATGAAGATGCCCATCATCACTAATCATCAAGGAAATGCATATGAAAGCCCCAATGAGATAATGCCTTATACCTGTCATGCCTATTCTAAAAAATACAAGAAATAAAGTGTTGGTGAAAATGTGGAGAAAAGGGAACACTTGTACAGTTTGGTGGAAATGGAAATTAGTACAGCTACTATGAAAAAGAGTATGGGGGTTCCTCAATAAATTAAAAATAGAGCTGCCATATGATCCAGCAATTCCACTTCTTGGTATTTACTTATCTGAAGAATATATGTTGCTAATTTAGACTGACTGTTCAGAAAATCTGAAAACCTGAGCTAAGATGTGAATCACAAGAATCATGCCATGCAAAAACCAAGGAACACAGCATGCCAAGCATAGAGGAGAGAGTAATTCAAAGTCCTTTGCATGAAATTGAGCTTGACTTATTTGATTAACAAAAAGATAGTGTGAATGAAACTTCATGGAGGGAGATTTTGTAAGAGAGGTTAGGAGGGGCTTTGAAAACAAAGGTAATGAGATTTTATTTTATATTCAGTGAGAATTAGAAACACTTGTGGGGTAATAAGGAAGAAAAATAATCTGATTCATTATTTAAAAGATCATTATGGCTGCTGTGTAAATATGGATTGTAGATGTTGGGATATTTTAGATAACCATATCATTTAATTTCCCACAAAAACCAGTATACACAGAATGATTCCTATTAATTAGAACAGATGATCTTCCTAGGCATAGCAAATATGTTTTGTTTGTCTATTATTCTCCATTGTCCTCTTCTTTCTAATAAAATGCCAATATTGTTCATGTGTCCACTTCTTATGCAGCCTAGGAAAGCTGGTTCCAGTTCTACTCAAGCAGGCCTTATTTTTCTAAGGTTACTCCCATTGTCCTTAAAAGGAATTATTTCAGAAATGGAGTTTTAGTCATGACTGTTTAGATAAAATAGATTTTTAAAAGACACAAACAACAAAAGCTTATTCAAGAAGAAATAAATAGGGCGTCTGGGTGGCTCAATCATTAAGTGTCTGCCTTCGGCTCAGGTCATGATCCCAGGGTCCTGGGATCAAGCCCCACATCGGGTTCTCTGCTCAGCGGGAAGCCTGTTTCTCCCTCTCCCACGCCCCCTGCCTGTGTTCCCTCTCTCGCTGTCTCTCTCTCTCTGTCAAATAAATAAAATCTTTTAAGAAAAAGAAGAAATAATAATGTGAATAGCTCTATTTCTACCCATAATTTGAATATGTAAAGTGAACAAATAAAACATCTTTCCATAAAGAAAACTCAAGGTCTAGATGGTTTCACTGATGAATTCTACCAAATCTTTAAGTCAGAAATAATATTATTTATATATAAACTCTGCCAGAAAATTGAAGAAGAGGGACTATTTCTTTACCTATGAAGTTAATGCTATACTGATATCTGATCTTGAAAAACACTTAAAAAATGAGAATACAAGCCATAGATTGGTGGAAAATATTTATATGAGAAAATAAAACATATGTTAATACAAATACATATATACAAATGTATGGAACAGCTTTATATTGTATTAAAACAGTAAACAACCCAACAATGACCAAAAAATGAAAAGAATTAACAATTTATGGTATATCCATACAGTGAAATGCTACTCAGTCAAAAAAAGAGGAACTGAATATTGATTTATACTTTGACATAGGTTTTTCTCAAAATGCAGAGTGAAATAATTCTGACAAAAATAAATATGTAATGTATGATGGCATTTATATAAAATTCTAGGAAGTACAAAGTAACACATAGTGACATAAAACTGATCAGTGGCTGCCTGGTGATACAACGGGATGGAGACATAGGGATGAAGAAGAGGGAGGGATTGCAAAATCATGAAGAAACTTATGGGGTGATATATATGTTCAGTGTCTTAATTTTGGTGTTGATTTTACAGGTATAGACAAATGTCAAAACTTATCAAATTGTATATTTTAAATAATATATGTAGTTGATATGTCTGTCATGAGAAATATTAAAATTTGAGGTTCTTAGTTATGTGTGGTTAGGTTGAATATATGCATTTATCTCAACTTTCTACAGAAACATATTCACAATGAGGATATGAAAGGGGGTCTGCAATGTTAAATATATATATAAATGTTAAATATATATATGTTATATATGTTAACATATATAAATGTTACATATATAGATAGTGTCTGTCACCAAAGAAAAGATCAGCCTCTGATATTTGAATATTCTTCTCTTTTACCACCCTGCAGTGAAGCCTACTGATCAAAATCCCTGCTTCTCACAGAGAAATTCTAATGATCATTTTAGTGTTTCAGTCTAAAATATAAACAGCTAGCCATACCTTGCTGGATGTACGAAGATAACACAACCATGAAAATAATTAAGAAGACCTTGTCTCTGAATAAAAAAATATATATCACTATGAAATAAGAACAGGATGCTATTTAGGAAAGGATCAATCCAAGGACAAGGATATATTCTTGGGAATTAAAATTATGAGAAACAAAAATTAATAAATATGATAGCCCAAATTAAAAACTTCAAAAGAAATGATTAAACTGAGGAAATTACTCTGGTATAGGATTTTTTTTTAAAAAAAGGTAGAGATGGGAAATATTTAACAAATGATTCTAGCAACTCTAGAATTTTAGGACAAGGAAAGAGGTGAGAAAGAAATTATAAAATATTAACAGAAAAAAAAAAATCCCAGAACTGAGGATACATGTTCTATATTTTAAAGGTTCAGTGAAGCATAACAAACAAGATACCCATCCAAATATAAAAATGTGAATTTTTCAAGGATTAAAAAAATATTCTTATAATTTCTGGAGAGAATTTAAAGAGTTCACATACAGAAGATTAAAATTATAATGTCATTAAAGTGGTAAAGAGTAACACATTAGAATATAATTCAATGGAGATAATGTCATTTAAATTTTAAAGAAATATGATGTTCATCCAAATATTCTATACCCAGCAAAACCATCAATCAAATGTGAGACTAACATTAAAGTATTGTCATACAGTGATTTTAAAAATGTTCTTCCCAGGGACGCCTGGGTGGCTCAGTAGTTAAGCATCTGCCTTCGGCTCAGGTCGTGATCCCAGGGTCCTGGGATTGAGCCTCACATCGGGCTCCCTGCTCCGTGGGGAAGCCTGCTTCTCCCTCTCCTACCGCCCCCGGCTTGTGTTCCCTCTCTCGCTATGTCTCTCTCCGTCAAATAAATAAATAAAATCTTTTAAAAAATTTAAAAAAATGTTCTTCCCATGTACTCCTCATTAATCTTTTTGTTTTTTTTTTAAGATTTTTTTCTTCATTCATTCGAGACACAGAGATACAGAGGGAGAGAGAGAATATGTGCAGGAGGAGAGGCAGAGGGAGGGGGAGAGGCAGGCCCCCTGCTGAGCAAGGGAGCCGGATGCGGGGCTCGATCCCAGGACCCGATCCGAAGGCAGACGCTTAACCATCTGAGCCACCCAGGCGGCCCCCTCCTCAGTAATCTTCTGAAGGATATGTTCAATGACTAATTAAAAAGGAGAAAGATATGGGTCATGAAACATGGGATTGAAAGAGGCTAGGAAGATCCCTGAAGACAAGTCTCAGATAACTTAATGAAAAGAAACATTCTATCCTGGAGCAACGAAAAGAGACCTTTACAAGGGATGTCTCCAAAGGGCAAGAAAAAAATCCTGACATGTTTCAGTGAACTGAGTTGGGTTTTAAACTTCCGTTGGAAAGTTGGGAGAACAAATTATTAAATGACACAGAGACAAGTAATCAACATAAAAACTGCAATTACTAACACTAGGGATAACAAAATGGTGTTTTGGTAACATGGTAACATCAAGAAAAGTGTGTTTACTAAACATTCCTTAGGTCACCTAGCTGTTTACTAGTCTTAGGAAGATCATTAATAGTCTTTATATCTTTGATAGTCATAAAAATATAAGAAATGTGTATTCATTTAACTGATCCTTGATTATAATTTCATCAATTATTAGATCCAGGTTTTTTCCCACTATTTTAACAATCCTGAAATTAAAATAATATATTTTTTAATTTTATGATGTTATGTTAATCACCATACATTACATCATTAATTTTTGATGTAGTGTTCCATGATTCATCGTTTGTATATAACACCCAGTGCTCCATTCAGTATGTGCCCTCTTTAATACCCATCACCAGGCTAACCCATCCCCCCACACCACTCCCCTCTAGAACCCTCAGTTTGTTTCTCAGAGTCCATAGTCTCTCATGGTTCATTTTATCATCAATCAATAACATCTTATAAAAGCTCTCGACCAGGACCCATTTGTGACACAGTAGTCCTTGCCTGCATATGAAGGAATATGGTTACTAATCCTAGTGGCATACCTGGACAACTGTAACACTGCATTTTTCAAGTAATAGACTGGTCAATTACTATTGAAGGAAGAAATTAGAGCACCAGTTGTGGTCTGAAAATTTTCTACTGACATCTCTTAAGATCAAGAAAATGCCAGAGTGTTAGAGGATTGGGAAAAATTCAAGAGACAACAGTGAAGCAATCTTTTACAATATCTGCCTTTCTAGCACTCTTGACAGTACAGAGGATAATAATATTATTTTGAAAAAAAATATTGTTTTGAAAAACATTAAAATAGAACCCTGAGCTGAAAAGTGATTCATAAGTCAGATTCTCAACCAAAAGAACTTTTAGAAAAACCTTAACCAATTTATTTCTATTTTTATTTTTATGTAGGCAAACAAACATATGATATATATGATAAAAATGTATTTCTAAATAAATCTTTAAAAAGCTCTTCCAATATATATAATACATAAACTCAATGATAAGGAAATATTGCAATAAGAAAAAATAGTTTAGTTAGAAGCATTTTATTTAAATGATAGCATAAAATACTGCATCTTATTACCAATGGCAGCAGTCAATAGACTTGACTACATCAGTGGACAAAGATAAAAAAGGATGCTGTTAAGGATGCTGTAGCAAGGTATGGGAAGCCCATTACTTTGTCCAAGTCCATGGACAATATTCACATTCCAATCTATATATACAGTGCCTCCCGGAGAACAAGCACAAAACGGCAAAGTGGCAGCCTAAAGTGAAAGAGTTCAAACATTCTATTTCTTAGAAAGAAATTAATACATGACATTTAAAAATGAGAAGTTAGAAAATAGTAAGTGAAGTATTTTACAAAATGAAGCAAATACCAGAAGAAACTTCTTAAATAATTGAAAGGCATCACTCACAGGCATTGAAGGTCAGAGACCACTGATTTATCTTTTTTCTAAGACTGGTAACTTTGTCTTTAAACTAGCCACCTCAACTATTGTCATATTTCTTAAAAAAATAAGGACATAATATAATTTAAAAATTTTAATGCAGCAAAATATATTTGAATATTTAGTTTAACTGAGAATATTAGAAAAGAAAAAAAGTAAACAGCCATGATCACATGGACTACTTCTATTTTCTGTGTATTTTTTTTTTGATAACTTAAGTGACAAATTTTAGACTGTTCATAAAATGCTTTATCTGCAAAATAATATAGGGCACTTTTGCCTGTGATATGCTATACAACTGTTTGGAAAGAATAACATTAAAATGTTTTATCTCTAATGTTAAGAATGACTTTTAGGGCTGCATAGCACGTAGAAAGAATAAAGGTTTCACAACATTGGGTGAGGCAGGATGAGGAATGAAAAAGCAGAAGAGTTGAGAAGATGTGCCAGTAGCTGATGAGAGGAGGTCAGGGACAAGGACTCAAGGATGACATTGGGAGGAGACGGCCAGAGAAGGGGGACTGATTGTGGATTTCCTTATTTTAAAAGCAGAACATGCTTCAAATGCCCAGAGGTCTCTTGCCTACTTGCTGTAGGAGAGAGCTGGACGATCACTTTTCTTTTACTGACAAAATTGGAGGCTGTTCGAGTGATTATCTGCCATCTGTTGTCTACAGGAGTTCAATTGCTGAAGAGTCCTCTAGAAGGGGGGAGAAAGCTCATTCTCGATGGAAGGTTGAATGTACATTCAGAGGTAGATTCAGCTGAGCAAGTGCCCAGCTAATCCCCTTTGCACACAGGGACAAGGCTGCCACCAACTCTAATTGATTCTGAAATGAATCTGTATAGAAAATTAGAAGGTTTTGGATTCCCATGTGAGCTTCAATAAAGAGCCGGGATGTAAGCCTGACAGCTGAATGGATTCAGAAATGAAAATCTGATAAGCGGCTTAAGACTGTACTTAAGTCCAGAAATGATTTGAATGCTGTTGTTAATGGCATATTGTATGTTGTCACCTAGTTAATTATCTCTGAAGATGAGTTCTTGCAGAGAAGATATGCTATTCTTCTGCAGCTTTTCCTCATCACATATTTATCAGCCTCCCCCCACCCCCTTCCCAACTATCATTGCTAGAAGGCAAAAAGAAAGGATTAGGCCACTGCAGCTCCTCTGTGGCTGTCAGTTCACTGTGCCAAACTTCAAATATGAACTGTTGCATGTACTGCCTCCGACATTTCCTTTTACATCTTCATTTGCAAATGAGGAGCTGACATTTGTTAGGCCTTGTATTTGCACACAGTTCCACCACATGAAAAGCAAACACTGTCACTCCTGGATACTTTGTTTATTCCTTTGCAGATAGTATATGGCCTATTTAGAAATTTTCTTCAGAATTTTTTTTTTTTTTTTAACTAACTGAGATAGATAGTCACAGAGCTACATGTCCTCATATTTTATTCAGTAAGCCGCCTGCAGTTTATGGAGCGTGCACTGCATTTGATAGCTATTTAAAACTGTATTTTTTTTAAAACCGATTTGCACTTTTCTGGTTTATATTCCTTGGGTTTATTTTCTCTAGATAAATGTAGGTTCATGTTTTGATTTAAGAGTTCAGGTTTCTTACTCAATGATTTTGTTTTAATAAGAGGAAAATATTTTCCACCAAATGAAGATAATGAAGTAAATTCAAAAAACATAATATGTGTTCCAAATATTGTTCTTGGTTTATTAAAAGTCTCATCTTTTCTTTTTTTAAAAGATTTTATTTTATTTATTTGACAGAGAGAGAGACAGAGAGAGGGAACACAAGCAGGGGGAGTGGGAGAGGGAGAAGCAGGCTTCCTGCTGAGCAGGAGCCCAATGTGGGGCTTGATCCCAGGACCCTGACTGAGATCATGACCTGAGCCGAAGGCAGATGCTTAACAACTGAGCCCCCCAGGCGCCCCAAAAGTCTCATCTTTTCAAAAGTAGTTTGACAATGTCAACATACTCAAAATCATTAAGGCAATTATCCGTTATTACTAAGAGTCTTTCTGTGAAACACAAGCTTGAAGACAACTTTATAGAGCAATATCTATGCCAGCAGGTGAGCTGCATCTCAGCCTAAAGAGACGGAGGTCTATTTGCGAAGGCAGTCATTAAAGGGTTGGTTGCATGCTTAATTCTCAATAAACTGAGAATGCTATAAGAGCAAATTTTAAGAGTTTTGTAAAAACAATAAATCAAAATCACCTATATGGACATCATCTAGGAAGAGAAAAACAAAAGGAATATTTCACGGTTATTAGTAAATTTAAAAGAATAGCAAGTTAAAAATTCTCATCCTATTTTTACCAGTTTTCTAGAGTGGTACTTATCAGCAATTAGTTCCTATAATACATGTCTCACAAACAGTATTTTCCTCACATATTTAACCATAAACTACAACCCTTCCCTATACCTTCCTAATTTGATGTTCCTCCTTGTACATTTGACGACGCTACCAGTTCACCAAAGTTTGGAAATTGCTGTTCTTTGTTTCTAACCTACTCAGAAGTCAAGAGGCACAAACAAATTAAATATTACAAATGAAAAGTTTAGAGCATTGTGTAGAGCCAGGGCTCTTTTTATGCCAAAGACAATAGAAGAAAATGACTTCCATCTGTTTCACGTATTAGGTGGTAAGTTCTTAGGGGCCTGAGTGTATCTTTGTATCTCACACTTGCCTCTTCTCACACCTAAATAATTATCAGCTAACTTGAACTGAATAAATAATTTTCCTTCAGTTATTTCAAAATATTTTCCTTTATTTCATATTGGCCTGCTTGGACAACTTGCAAAAAAATAACAGCTTACATGTTACTAAAATACTAAACAAGTTGATGTTCAAAATGCAAAGGATGTTAAGTAAATGCCAGAGGGAATATCTGCCTAGATATCATGTCAGTGACAAAGAACTAAAAATGGTAAGAAAAAGTTAGAAGTGTAGTAAAGTGAAATTGAATTGAGCTCAGCTATTCAGGCCTAGAATCGTCTCAACTATCTGAAAACTAAGGTCTATGTCCCAAATTAGTTTAAAAAAAGGGTATAAACTAGATTTGTGGAAAGAAATTCCTCCACTAGTACACCATTCTCATTCAGATTTATGTTATTTATGCACTGTTTCTCTCATAAGAAAATAAGAAACTTAAAACAAGTGCCATAGATTAAGAATGTCCATAAAATATGTCTGATAAAGTGTTTAGTGGAGGTAGCTAACAGAAGGAAAAAGGTACTTTAAAAGTATCCTTTATTATGAATGTTTGCTTTTACTGACAAATATATGTATATATCACTTTGTGCCTTTCCACTAAGCATTTAAATATTTTTAGGAAACTTAATATTTTATGGGTCTATTATCTCTGGTAAGCAAGGCAAGCTGAAGATCAGCAAAAAGACAGGCAGATCCTCATGAAAACACCATGCAATCAGATAGCTAGGCTTCTTAGACTTAGACTCATTTGAAAGTACTGTGAAAAATATCAATTACTTTTTATTTTTCAACATTCTCGATTACTTAAGGTATTTACTCATCTACTAGTTGGTATCTCCTCATGTTTTCCTCTCACCTTAAGTTTATACCATTTTCTTTTCAATAACTGAACATCAGCTACACTATCATCAGTATAGCTATGATAAAGGAATGTCAGTTTTGCTTACCATTTATTTTTTCATAATTGCTCAGATAATTTGTTTTAATGTTTGCATGAAATACCTACTTTTCAACACTATAAAACCAAAATCTTATGTTGGTCTCTTACATAGTACTATTTTCTAAAATTTTCAAACTATTTTTGTTTTTCTCTTTTATGATTTGTGATGGTTTTAATGGAGATAAATTTTATCTACATATTTAGATAGTTAATTCTTGGCTTAGAAAGTATTTTTTTTAATCCCGTTTCCTTTGTTTTGAAAATTATTATAAAAAGGTAATGATCCAGGTCTTGGTGGTACTGGATGTAAGCCTGCAAGTGATAGCCAATTGCGCAGCTTGCTTCCAAGCAGTGAAAGCAACTCTTACCACACAGGAGGCCACGATTAGTACAACAGGACTCCCATACAAGCCACAATTTATTAGAGCAGGAAACAAAGAGTGATGCCTCAAATGAGGCTACATAGTAGCTCTGAGGTGTAAGACATGAGACCAGAGTCTAGCAAAGTTATAATATACTAATTATTAACTAAGTGGCTCAAGTAGATCTTATTTTGGGCTCTCTCTCTCTTTCTCTCTCTCTCTCTCCACACATACACACACACACACACACACACACACACACACACACACATATGTCTAGAATCCTTGAGCAACATGGGGATTAGGAACACTGAACACCCCATGCAATCAAAAGTCCATGTATAACTTTTGACTTCCCCAAAACTTAACTACTAATAGCCTATTGTTGACTTGAAACCTTACCACCAACAAAAACAGGCGATTAACCCATATTTGTATATTATATGTATTATATACTGTATTCTTATAATAAAGTAAACTAGAGAAAAGAAATTATATTACACCATTTCAGTTTTCTACAATAAAGACATGAACTATGTGCTAAGGTATCTGAGGGGAGAAGGAGCCACTGAGAAGAATACCATCTCAGGTAGAAGAAATAGAGTATTACCAAATACCTGGAACTAGCTTAAAGTTAGTATAGCTGACCCCTGAACAACCCATATAGTTGAAATGTCAACTGTTTATCTTTTTAGTTTGTTTCTCTGGAAGAATCCTAAGAATATAATATATCTTCTTTGTATCAAATACTTGTTATTCATAAATGGTGTTATATTAGCATTTAAGCTTACAGAGCATAAATAATAAATGTGTTTGGGTAATGTCAAGGTTTAAGATGGCTATTCTTGATTCAAAACTCCCTACAGTTAACTGTCATCTCTAGGTGGCTCCAGGTATCCCCATAAAGGACATATTAAAGTTCCCATCACAGTGTAATCAGAAAAACTTCCATGCTCTTCACAGTATGGAAGCCTGGTTAGAACATTAATCTTTATCAACCACAATATAATTAGTGACAAGTGCCAGTATTTACATTTACTTTTAGTCTCAGGAAGTTACACAGCAAAAGCCAAACTTGACATGATCACGGACCTCATCTATCCCTGGTTACATACTTTGGTAATCATGGTCACATGGAATAATGAGAAACATAATTTCTAAATTCTGAGGAATATCTTTATTCTACTCAGTTGGAGTTATTTTCATCTTTCTTGTTACAGAGATTGACCTTGTTTCTCTACTCCCCATGATCCTGAAACTCACAGATTGTCTTCAGGAGAGCCCTTTTTCCTCTTTCAGAGAATTTTTTTTTCATCAAGAAATAAGAGAAGATCCAAAACACATTGTGTTAAAAATATTTTATGTGCTAGAATGAATAGATTACCTTTCTCCTAGTGAAATCTTAGACAAGGATGCTAAAAAAAGTTTTATGTCCCCTGCATCAGTCCAGATAGGCTAAATTATGCTGTTATTATGGAAAACCCTAAAATCTTAGTAGCATTTTAACAATAAAGGTTTCTTTTCTTTCTTATACTATGTGCCCATCACAGGGTCTGCTGGAAACTGTGCCCCACATCCTTCAGTTCCAGGTCTCAGGCTAAGAGGGCATCCATCACATAGAACTTTTCCAACCAGTGTATCTGGGAGAAGGGAAGATGGCAAGTCATTCACTAACTTCAGCTACGTTTGCCTAAAAAAGACACAGACAATCATGCATACATTTCATTGTCCAAAGCATTAGCCACAGCTAACTTCAAAGGACCAGAGAAGTCCAATCTTACCATGTGCCAAAAAAGTGGGATAATCAGAAGTATTTGACAAAAAGATTAAAAGATGAACACACTCACCCTCTAAATGTGTAGTATAGGAAAGTCACTATAAGCACTGCATCAGGGACACTGCCAAGATCATTAATAAGCTAAAACTAATGAAGCATCTACTAGATAACAAGCAACATATTGAGTCACTTATATATATTTTCAGAACACTCTATAAACTTCCCCAATATCATGTAACAAAAGTTGCAGCTTAAATATTGACATTATTTAATCAAAAACCTACTCCTATTGAGTTATGGAGTCAGATTTCCAACTCAGGACTGTTGGATCTTAGAGTCTCAAGACACTAAAAACATTTTACCATTCTATAATACTGCCAGTGTTCCTAATGAGAGTTCAGGGATTGGCAACATGGAGAAAAACTATGACCAAAGAGTCAGGGAAAATAAATGAGAGATTCTGATTGAATATAAAAACACATGGTGAACTAGATAAACGGGATGATGCTGGAGTAATTTTATTTGTTCTCAGTGTAACTTAAGCTCAGTGAAGCAGAGCTACAGTGAAGATCATTGAAGTAGTAATAGCAAGAGTAAAATGTAAAGTACTTATCCTATATGAGCATTATTACTAATTGAATGATTCTGGAAAGTTACTTAATTTCTTTGTTCCTCAGTTTTCTTATCTCTTAATTGTGGTGATAATAATACCTAACTTAAAGGGTGTTAGCTTAAATTAGGCAATGTAAGGTATTCAACACAGATAAAACACAGTAAGTATATGTAAGTAGAAAGTACCTATGATTCCTTAAAGATTTTAATATTCCCTTTTTATATACCATCAAGACCCAGACACTTTTTTCTTTCTGTCTTTCATTGAAACTATTTGATTTATGGAGTGCCTGGGTGGCTCAGTCAGTTAAGTACCTGCCTTTGGCTCAGGTCATGATCCCAAGGATCCTGGGATCGAGTCCCGTGTCTGGCTCCCTGATCAGCAGGGAGTCTGCTTCTTCCTCTACTCTCCCCCTTGCTCATTGTCTTTCTCTCTCTCTCTCAAATGAATAAATAAGATCTCTAAAAAAAAGAAACTATCTGATTTAAGGTTTGGGTGCTCTAAATAAATTATAATGCAATATCTATTTCATGACAATCATCTTATTGTATATATCGTGCTTTCAATATTTGTGTTGATATTGTGATGTATTCATTAAACAGATATATATGGGCTTTCACTCTCTACGTTTTTGTTTTGTTTTGTTTTGTTTCAAAATGAGTCACTGGTTTAAAATAGATAACCCCTGCTTCAGTGACCAGTGTTCAAAATCTGCGCATTTTTCCACGTTTCCCATGTATGTGTATGTATGAAATGATTTACAAATGAAAGAGGCAGCCTATACAACAGAAGGTATAGCTTGTACTAAGATGCTTAGGTGGAAACAAAATGGGTACATTTTAGGGAAGGAAAAGTGGCCGGATTTGATTGTATGCTGTTGATGAGAGTGACATAGAGAGCAAAGCAGTAAGCAAATCACTATGGCATTGGAAGTAAGGAAAAAATGTACACTTAATTCTATTTGTGAGGTAAATTACATTGATGAAGTATACTGCAACTTACAGGTGCGCGTTGAGAACAAGATGGCAATATGCTTGCCAAATCCATGTTGCTTGGCTCCTGGTATGTCTTTTTGAGTCAGGACCTCTCAGGGCTTGTCACAGCAAACAAAGCAGGGCAGGGGATCTGGGGTCATTGTCTTTTATGCTCTCTTTCTTTTTTAAATAAAGTAGAGCTACTAGAGAAGCTTTGTCACTTAGCACATCAATATATTTTCATTATGACTAGCAATTTATTGTTCTTTCAATATCCTCATCAGTCACTTTAAAATACTCTCACATGAAACATTATTTTTCTTTGGTAGAAGATTAAGATGAATGACCTGAATGAATATGCTGTAGCTCACACTTATGGAAATCTCGTGAGGGAATCTGAATTAGTTCACCCCCCAAGAAAGGCAGCTACAGTTCATTCTCTTTGATCTGGCATAGTTTTCAAGCTTGGAACAAATCAGGAGAGGCTGAAAAAAATCTATTCAGGTAAGTAAAATATTGTTTGTAACACATACAAATATATATCTTAGTATCTTAGATAAGAATTGGCAAGGTTAGGATATACTTGTGATTTTGAGGGGGACTATGCGCTGGAAAGTCATCAGTAAATAAAGTCAATCGTGTCTACTGAAATTTTTTATTGACTTTTTTCATTAATAAAGGCTATGTTTATAATGAATTTCCTTGCATGAACTAAACCTGACCTGTTGCCAGAAGCAAGAAAATGCTACTGAGGCATTATTTTAAGGAGTTACTAACACACACTGGCAAAACCCAAAACTACTGGAATAGTCCAGTAAAGAAATACCACATTTGGGAAATTAAAGCAGGTGCTTGATGCTTTTGTATGTAGGGCAATGAAAGTAAAAACCATTAGGTCAACTTCTATCTGAATTATGATAATTTCTCCAAGGTTCTACTGTCTTTTGATTCCATTTCTGGTTACTCTTTCTTGATCAACCCGTTATTTTCTTCTACAACTTGAAAAAATCAATTAAGAAGGTAAGTGACTTGACTAATATCATATGTCAAGACTTTTCCAATAGCATATGCCAAAGGAAGGATTCCAGCCTGAGTTTGCTAATTCTTTCCAGGAAAAAAAAAGAAAGTGGGATAAGCTTTAAAAAAAAAAGGAGAAAGACTAGGGGTGCCTGTGTGGCTAGTCAGTTGAGTGTCCGACTCTTGATTTTGGCTGCTGATAGGATCTCAGGGTTGTGAGATTGAGCCCCACATTGGGGCTGTCTGTTCAGCAGGTAATCCTCTTGGGATTCTCTCCCTCTCCCTCTGCCCCACCACCCCCGCTCACTCTTTCTCTCTAAAATAAATAAATAAATCTTAAAAAAAAAAAAAAAGGAGAAAAGCTATACAATGACACATAGTTTAAGGGAAAAGAATGTGTGTGTGTGGGTGGGTGGGTGTGTGCATGCATGTGTATGTGTATGTGTGTGTGTGTGTGTGTGTGTGTGTGTATAGAAGCAATATATTCTCCTTTTAAATGTGCTTACAACCGTAGATTGAATGTATAATAGTTCATGACAGATTAAAATATATCCCCTTTGACCTATGCCAGCACTGGGACCCCAAATATTCCTCCCCATCTCTACTGACCAACCCAAATTGGCCAAACAACAGCTTCTAACCCATGGCTCCAGTCTTGCTGCTATATATCTTATTCCTCAATTAACAAAACCTGTTTCCTCTTACCTGCTACAAATTTGAACAGTGAAAAATTCTCATAACCAAACTGAACATTGATATTTCTTCCTCTATTCTGTTAAATCTTTAAGCTTCTTCTCTCCCAGAAATATTCATTTTAAAGCTATTCTCACATTTGCTATGTTTTAATGCAAATTTGAGCTAATAAAGATTTAAGTGTGCTCGTGTGTGTCTCCTTCACTTTTGGTGCCATGGCTCAATCAGTACTGGATTTGTGATTTTACTTTAAAGAGGTAGGATGTATCAGACCCACTGCCATTTCCCCTTAGGGCCCCAAGCATAGACTGCAATGTGAGTTCTGCTTCTGTCTTGCACTCTGCCTTATGTCACAGTGCAGTTTGAGCATTAACAGTAACAGTCTTCAGTTAAGAACTCCCACTTTGTCTTGCCTTCACTTTTCTACAGTACTTTTGAACACACAGGGAAGAGACTGGTGTTGACATTTCCAGCCATACATGTGCATGTATATCATGCTGCTAATGGCACAGATTTTGAATATTTGGAGAACTTTTACCAAGGAAAGTTTTTTTTTTTTTTAATTTGGTCCAAATTTATTTATGTTGAACTTTATGCATAAGCAAAATGTGAACACATTCTATATGACAAAAATCCTCATAAATACAATTAAATGCCATAAAAACTTGAGAGAAAATATTTGTAAAGTATATTAGAAAAGTGGTCAATATTCTTTTAATTAAGAATTAAATAATTAAGAATTTCTTCGCATTCACTATACTAGCACCTATGTATATATGCACACACAAAAATCGTTCATTGCTTTATCCTATTTTTCTCTTGGTGTGTAAGTGCTTTTTATATCTTACCAAGGAAATTTGGAATTACAAGGATCACTTAGTAGTTTGCAATAAGCAAATTTGAATTTGAGAGGCACCTTAAAGCAAAGGGAAGAAACCCTCATGAGGAGATGGTCTTTTCTGTTTTTAAGAGATCACACAAGAAAGAGGCTACTTTATTTAAACAAAAATGTAACAAATCTTTGTTGTGTTTGTGTTGGGGGTGTATGTGTATCACACACATATGCATGTATATAAAAACAGATTTTGTTCATCTGATCTCTTTCTACTCATTTAAAAAGGAAGATGATTAGCTGCTTTTTTTGATAATTAGCTTTTTACAAAGAAAATTTATTTGTCTGAAGCTGGTTCTTCTTAATTCTCCCTTATCTATTTTTACTTCCTCTCCCACTCCTTTCTCTATCCTTTTGAAAATTTTGCACACCAATCTATCAAAATGTTTTTCTGTCATTATGTGTGCAATCTAGAAATATGTACTCCAGGTAGAGAGTAAAGTTAAAAACAACCCACAAAGTTAATAAGTTGTATTTCTTTTTCCTTAAAATGTTGGTTAAAGAAAGTTAAACCTATAACTCTGATTAAAGGAAAACCTAAGAGCTTCTAAGCATTAAAATCGTTAAAGTTTAGTTAAGTCAATTTAAATATATGGATTTTGTTATGAAAATATTCCTTTAATATTTCTGATAAATACATGAGTCCAACTTAATATTTGTTTAAAATCTCTTCTACATATTCTTCCAGATTTTATTATATAAAATGAATGTTCATACAATATTTGAATTTATACCACTCTAATCTTAAGATCATAATTTGACATTTTAAAATTTCTAACAATGGTTTTATGAGTCAAGTAATTTGTTATACTGCAATTGTTTAAGATCTTAAATACATAAAATTATGTTTAAATGAAATTTGAATGATAGATGTTTTAAAGTATTTAATCTCATTTCTTATAATGTCATAAATAATAAGGGCTTAATGTGTAGATGTAAATTATAATTTTCATATTCTTAATCAAATTTAATAACTTGCACTAACATTAAATTGTATTAATTAGTCACTAATATTGAGATAACTGGATAAATTCAAAGTAAAAAAATAATTAACAAATTAGTCACTAAATTTAGCTTAATTTGTCCCTATGCATTGCAGAAGGGCTAAAATTTGTCAGTACATTCAAATGCCTTTAGGTGATCTGTTTGCATTCATATATCTATAAAGGTAATACAAACTGTACATTAAGAAAAACAGTTAAGTCATTTGAATGTCCCAACTTCTAGGTTTTTCTTGGTCTAGAGAAACAAAACTTGGTTGTTTTGATAAAAGATGATAGTTACTATACATATTTGAACTTATATTAAGTATTACTATTATAGATACAAGAATACATACAAAATCATAGACATGAGCTGTCATTTTGTTAAGGAAACCATCATATTTTATTAAGATAGACTAAGGAATATAAAATACGCATTATTTTATTTGATATATTGGTAGTGTTCATTATATTTAAGATATATATATTAAAGTTATATATAAGCTAAGTTAAAGCAATGTTTGATATTATCATGCATGTAAAGAATTATATATTTGGGGGGGCAGAGCAAGATGGCGGAGGAGTAGGAGACCTGGATTTCGTCTGGTCTCAGGAATTCAGCAGAATAGGGATCAAACCATTCTGAACACCTACGAACTCAACAGGAGATCGAAGATAAGAATAGTAACTACACTCTGAACAGAAAAGCGACCACTTTCTGGAAGGTAAGACATGCGGAGAAGTGAATCCGAGGCGATATTCGAGAGGATAGACGGCGGGGGGGGGGGGGCTCTGTTGGCCACTTCTGGCAAGTGATAGAGCCGCGGAGCACAAAAACGGAACTTTTAGAAGTCGGTTCCGCGGAGGGACGTCGCTCCAGTGGCTAAGCGGGAGGTGGAAAGCTCGCGGGACAGTGTGGTCTCAGGACCCTTTGGGGTCACAGAAAGACCAGGGGTGACTGAGTGCAGCAGAGCTCCCAGGTATCGGAGCGGGGAAGCCGGCTGCAGAGACGGAGCCGAGGCGCGGGCTCTCAGCTCGGGGTTGCCATAAACTGTTATCCGCAGCCCAGTCGGGCCACTGCTCCTCCAGCAGGGACCCAACAAGCGCCAGAGCCGGGGAGACTCCCCTTCCTCCCCTGGGAGGATCGGCGCGGGAGCGCACCGCAGGGATCTGCTGGGTTTGGAGACTCCACACGGGGTTGGGTGCCAGAGACAGAAACGCTCGGTCATAGGCCGGGTGAGCATGCAGTGCGGCGGAGACCGGGGAGACGAGAGTGACTGCTTTTCTCTGGGGGCACACTGAGGAGCGGGGCCCCGAGTTCTCAACTCCTCTGGGCGGAGATTGGGAGGCCACCATTTCTGCCCTGGTCCTCCAAAGCTGTACCGAGAGCTTGCAGGGAACAAAAGCTCCTGAGAGCAAACCCCAGCAGCTTGCTTAGCCCGGACTCACAAGGGCGGGGCAATTCCGCCTCTGGCAAAGACATTTGGGAACCACGGCAACAGGCCCCTCCCCCAGAAGATCAGCACGAACAGCCATCAAGCCAAGACCAAGTTTACCGATCAAGGAGAACAGGAGAACTCCAGCACTAGGGGAATACTGCACATAGAATTCATGGCTTTTTTACCATAATTCATTAGTTTTTCAAAGTTAATTTTTTTAACTGTTTTTTTTTTTAATTTTTCTTTTTCCCTTTTTCAAACAACATCTTATCAAACCCTTTTTTAAAAAAAACATTTTTTATTTTTCATTTTTAGAGTCATATTTTTATCCCTTCATAGTAGTTACCCGTATTTTTGGCATACATATATAAGTTGTTCTCTCTTTAAAATTTTGAGATACAATTTCTTCTAACAGATCAAAATATACCCTAAATCACTAGTGTGTGGTTTTGTTCTAGTCTCCTGCTTAATCACAATCTCTCCCATTTTTTTTCTTTTTCTTTTTAAATCTTCTTCTTTCTTTTTAAAAACAACTTCTTATCTTATTAAGTCCTTTTATAAAATCTTTTATAATTTTCATTTTTACAGTCATCTTCCATCCCTTCATTGTATCAACCCTTATTTTGTACATATATAAGTCTTTCTTCCTTTAAAATTTTAGCAGGCACTTTCTTCTAACAGACCAAAATATGCCTAAAAGCTAGTGTGTGGCACTGATCTATGCACTAGCCTGATCATATTTGATCATATTCTGTTTTTTTTTTTGTTTTGTTTTGTTCTGTTTTTGTTTGCTTTTATCTTTTTCTTTTTCCTTTATTTTTCTCTTCTTTTTTCCCTTTCTTGTCCCCTGGTTTCAGGTCTTTTCTGATTTGTATAGAGTATATTTGCTGGAGACGTTGTTAACCTGTTAGCATTCTGTTCTCTCATTCATCTGTTCTCCTCTGGACAAAATGACAAGATGAAAAAAATCACCTCAACAAAAAGAACAAGAGGTAGTACCATCTGCCAGGGACCTACTCAATACTGACATTAGTATGATGTTGGACCTAGAGTTCAGAATCATGACTTTAAAGATACTAGCTGGGCTTGAAAAAAGTGTGGAAGTAATTGGAAAAACCTTTTCTGGAGAAATAAAATAACTAAAATCTAACCAAGTCGAAATCAAAAAGGCTATTCATGAGGTGCAATAAAAAATGCGGGCACTAACTGCTAGGATAAATGAGGCAGAAGAGAGAATCAGCGATATAGAAGACCAAATGATGGAAAATAAAGAGGCTGAGAAAAAGAGAGAGAAACAACTACAGGATCACGAGGGCAGAATTTGAGAGATAAGCGATACGATAAGACGAAACAACATTAGAATAATTGGGATCCCAGAAGAAGAAGAAAGAGAGAGAGGGGCAGAAGGGATATTGGAGCAAATAATAGAAGAGAACTTCCCTAATGTGGGGAAGGAAACAGGCATCAAAATCCAGGAGGCACAGAGAACCCCTCTCAAAATCAATAAAAATAGGTCAACACCCCGACATCGAATAGTAAAACTTACGAGTCTCAGAGACAAAGAGAAAATCCTGAGAGCAGCTCGGGAGAAGACATATGTAACCGACAATGGTAGAAACATTAGACTGGCAACAGACCTATCCACAGAGACCTGGCAGGCCAGAAAGGACTGGCATGATATCTTCAGAGCACTAATCGAGAAAAATATGCAGCCAAGAATACTATATCCAGCCAGGCTGTCATTGAAAATAGAAGGAGAGATAAAAAGATTCCAGAACAAACAAAAACTAAAGGAATTTGCAAACACGAAACCAGCCCTACAAGAAATATTGAAAGAGGTCCTCTAAGCAAAAAGAGAGCCTAAAAGCAGCATAGATCAGAAAGGAACACAGACAATATACAGTAACAGTCACCTTACAGGCAATACAATGGCACTAAATTCATAACTTTCAATAGTTACCCTGAATGTAAATGGGCTCAATGCCCCAATCAAAAGACACAGGCTATCACATGGGATTAAAAAACAAGACCCATCAATATGCTGTCTGCAAGAGACTCATTTTAGACCCAAAGACACCCCCACATTGAAAGTGAAGGGGTGGAAAACCATTTACCATGCTCATGGACACCAAAAGAAAGTTGGGGTGGCAATCCTTATATCAGACAAATTAGATTTTAAAACAAAGACTGTAATAAGAGATGAAGAAGGACACTATATCCTACTTAAAGGATCTATCCAACAAGAAGATCTAACAATTGTAAATATCTATGCCCCTAACGTGGGAGCAGCCAATTATATAAGGCAATTAATAACGAAGGCAAAGAAACACATTGACAACAATACAATAATAGTGGGGGACTTTAACACCCCCCTAACTGAAATGGACAGATCATCTAAGCAAAAGATCAACAAGGAAGTAAAGACTCTAAATGAAACACTGGACCAAATGGACTTTACAGACATATTCAGAACATTCCATCCCAAAGCAACAGAATACACATTCTTCTCTAGTGCCCATGGAACATTCTCCAGAATTGATCACATCCTAGGTCACAAATCAGGTCTCAACCGGTACCAAAAGATTGGGATCATTACCTGCATATTTTCAGACCACAATGCTTTGAAACTAGAACTCAATCACAAGAGGAAAGTCGGAAAGAACTCAAATACATGGAGGCTAAAAAGCATCCTACTAAAGAATGAATGGGTCAACCAGGAAATTAAAGAAGAATTAAAAAAATTCATGGAAACCAATGAAAATGAAAACACAACTGTTCAAAATCTTTGGGAGACAGCAAAGGCGGTCCTAAGAGGAAATTATATAGCAATATAACCCTTTCTCAAGAAACAAGAAAGGTCTCAAATACACAACCTAAGGCTACACCTAAAGGAGCTGGAGAAAAAACAGCAAATAAAACCTAAACCCAGCAGGAGAAGAGAAATAATAAAGATCAGAGCAGAAATCAATGAAATAGAAACCAAAAGAACAGTAGAACAGATCAACGAAACTAGGAGCTGGTTCTTTGAAAGAATTAACAAGATTGATAAACCCCTGGCCAGACTTATCGAAAAGAAAAGAGAAATGACCCAAATCAACAAAATCATGAATGAAAGAGGAGAGATCACAACCAACACCAAAGAAATACAAACAATTTTAAGAACATATTATGAGCAACACTATGCCAGCAAATTAGATAACCTGGAAGAAATGGGTGCATTCCTAGAGATGTATCAACTACCAAAATTGAACCAGGAAGAAATAGAAAACCTGAACAGACCTATAACCACTAAGGACATTGAAGCAGTCATCAAAAATCTCCCAACAAACAAAAGCCCAGGGCCAGATGGCTTCCCAGGGGAATTCGACCAAACATTTAAAGAAGAATTAATACCTATTCTCCTGAAACTGTTCCAAAAAATAGAAATGGAAGGAAAACTTCCAAACTCATTTTATGAGGCCACCATTACCTTGATCCCAAAACCAGACAAAGACCCCATCAAAAAGGAGAATTACAGACCAATATCCTTGATGAACATGGATGCAAAAATTCTCACCAAAGTACTAGCCAACAGGATCCAACAGTACATTAAAAGGATTATTCACCACGACCAAGTGGGATTTATCCCTGGGCTGCAAGGCTGGTTCAACATCCGCAAATCAATCAACGTGATACAATACATTAACAAAAGAAAGAACTAGAATCCTATGATCCTCTCAATAGATGCAGAAAAAGCATTTGACAAAGTACAGCATCCTTTCTTGATCAAAACTCTTCAGAGTCTAGGGATAGAGGGTACCTACCTCAATATCATAAAAGCCATCTATGTAAAACCTACAGCGAATATCATTCTCAATGGGGAAAAGCTGAGAGCTTTTCCCCTAAGGTCAGGAACGCAGCAGGGATGTCCACTCTCACCACTGCTATTCAACATAGTATCAGAAGTCCTAGCCACAGCAATCAGACAACAAAAAGAAATCCAAGTCATCCAAATCGGCAAAGAGGAAGTCACCCTCTCACTCTTTGCAGATGATATGATACTGTATGTGGAAAACCCAAAAGACTCCACCCCAAAACTGCTAGAACTCATACAGGAATTCAGTAAAGTAGCAGGATATAAAATCAATGCACAGAAATCAGTGGCATTCCTATACACCAACAACAAGACAGAAGAGAGACAAATCAAGGAGTCGATCCCATTTACAATTGCACCCAAAACCATAAGATACCTAGGAATAAATTTAACCAAAGAGGCAAAGGATCTGTATTCAGAAAACTATAAAATACTCATGAAAGTAATTGAAGAAGACACAAAGAAATGGAAAAACGTTCCATGCTCATGGATTGGAAGAACAAACATTGTGAAGATGTCAGTGCTACCTAGAGCAATCTACACATTCAATGCACTCCCCATCAAAATACCATCCTCCTTTTTCAAAGTAATGGAACAAATAATCCTAAAATTTGTATGGAACCAGAAGTGACCCCGAATAGCAGAGGAATATTGAAAAAGAAAAGCAAAGCTGGCGGCATCACAATTCCGGACTTCCAGCTCTATTACAAAGCTGTCATCATCAAGACAGTATGGTACTGGCACAAAAACAGACACATAGATCAATGGAACAGAACAGAGAGTCCAGAAATGGACCCTCAAATCTATGGTCAACTCATCTTTGACAAAGCAGGAAAGGATGTCCAGTGGAAAAAAAGACAGTGTCTTCAACAAATGGTGTTGGGAAAATTGGACAGCCACATGCAGAAAAATGAAACTGGACCATTTCCTTACACCACACACAAAAATAGACTCCAAATGGTTGAAAGACCTAAACGTGAGACAGGAGTCCATCAAAATCCTAAGGGAGAACACAGGCAGCAACCTCTTCGATCTCAGCCACAGCAACTTCTTCCTAGAAACATTGCCAAAGGCAAGGGAAGCCAGGGCAAAAATAAACTATTGGGATTTCATCAAGATAAAAAGCTTTTGCACAGCAAAAGAAACAGTCGACAAAATCAAAAGACAACCGACAGAATGGGAGAAAATATTTGCAAATGACATATCAGATAAAGAGCTAGTATCCAAAATCTATAAAGAACTTATCAAACTCAACACCCAAAGAATAAATAATCCAATCAAGAATTGGGCAGAAGACATGAACAGACATTTTTCCAAAGAAGACATCCAAATGGCCAACAGACACATGAAAAAGTGCTCAACATCCCTCGGCATCAGGGAAATCCAAATCAAAACCTCGATGAGATACCACCTCACACCAGTCAGAATGGCTAGAATTAGCAAGTCAGGAAACGACCAATGTTGGCGGGGATGTGGAGAAAGGGGAACCTTCCTACACTGTTGGTGGGAATGCAAGCTGATGCAACCCCTCTGGAAAACAGTATGGAGGTTCCTCAAACAGTTGAAAATAGAGCTACCATCCGATCCAGCAATTGCACTACTGTGTATTTATCCCAAAGATACAAATGTAGGCATCCGAAGAGGTACGTGCACCCCAATGTTTATAGCAGCAATGTCCACAATAGCCAAATTGTGGAAAGAGCCAAGATGTCCATCAACAGATGAATGGATAAAGAAGATGTGGTATATATACACAATGGAATATTATGCAGCCATCCAAAGGAATGAGATCTTGCCATTTGCAACGACATGGATGGAACTGGAGGGTGTTATGCTGAGTGAAATAAGTCAGAGAAAGACATGTATCATATGACCTCACTGATATGAGGAATTCTTAACCTCAGGAAACAAACTGAGTGTTGCTGGAGTGGTGGGGGGGAGGGATGGGGTGGCTGGGTGATAGACATTGGGGAGGTTATGTGCTATGGTGAGCACTGTGAATTGTACAAGACTGATGAATCACAGATCTGTACTTCTGAAACAAATAATGCGGTATATGTTAAGAAAAAAAAAGAAGAAGATAGCAGGAGGGGAAGAATGAAGGGGAGTAAGTCGGAGGGGGAGACGAACCATTAGAGACAATGGACTCTGAAAAACAAACTGAGGGTTCTAGAGGGGAGGGGGGTGGGGGGATGGGTTAGCCTGGTGATGGGTATTAAAGAGGGCACATTGTGCGTGAAGCAGTGGGTGTTATGCACAAACAATGAATCATGGAACACTACATCAAAAACTAATGATGTAATGTATGGTGATTAACGTAACAATAAAAAATTATTAAAAAAAAAAACCTTTATCCATGAAAGACCAAAATAAAAACTACCCTAGCAACAACAGCAACAACAACAAAAAAGAATTATATATCGGTATATATCTTACCCTACACATATATAGTTACATGCAGTTATAAATGTCAATATGAATATGAATAATTAAATGAAAATAATGAAACATGTTAAACATTCTAACAGCTTTGACTCTATTTTAATATATTTAGGGATGCCTGGGTGGCTCAGTTGGTTGAGTCTGCCTTTGGCTTTAGTCATGTTCCTGGGGTCCTGGGATCTAGTCCTGCATCCATTAGGCTCCCTGCTCGGTGGGGAGCCTGCTTCTCCCTCTGCCTGCTGTTTCCCTTGCTTGTGCACATGCGCTCTCTCTCTCTGACAAATAAGTAAAATCTTTCAAAAAATAATTATTCATAAGGGAAAAGGTTTATAGTTCTTTTTTTTGCAAAATATTTCTCCATAAATACAAAAAAGTAAAACTAAATTTTGTTTTCAAAAAAATAACCAAGTTACTCTCTGCCCAAAAGAAACACCTCATTTTTATTACTAAAATATTTTGTTAATTTGCAGTGCTTCTAGCACACTCTTGAACTGAATAATTTTTTTAAGTGTCCTTATTTTGAGGAACGCCATTTAAATTGCTAAAATCATTTCCCTTTATTGCTGTTCCTATTTCTTACTTTGAAAGAGTATGGATTATCTATGTCTTGTCTCCCCTGTCAAGTGTTTTTTGTTTGTTTGCTTGTTTGTTTGTTGTTTGGCCTTTCCCAAATCCAGGCACCAAACTCAGAGTAACAAATTATCTATAGGTTTCCTAGAACGGCAACCAGGTACCAAAATTAGTGCCCCTTCCCTTTATGAAAGAAAGATTATAAAATCAATCAGGTTTGTTTGGAATTTCAATTGTTATAGTTCATTATGTGTAAGTAAAATATGTTAATAGAAGTAAGTTTGATTATTGTGTACTTGTTTTAATGACTGCATACTTCTTAGTTAAAAAGCATATTAATGTTCAAGCAAAGACTGGTACACTATTTGTCTAAGAGTTGATTTATATTTCTAAATTTGATGCAGTCGTCTCTTACAGATAATCACTAACCACTGTGGTATGTCTCAGAGTATAAATCAAAAGGCTCTAGACAACTGTCAATGTCTTCAGCATGTATAGTATGCTTTCACTCCCAGGCTAATCATTGACTCTCTGTTTATAAACTAATTGTGTGCTATTTCTCAGAAGAGGTTCCATTTTTTTAAATTCTGATAATTCTGGTTAACATAATCCATTACTCAGAACAGTTTCATTTTATCCCTGTAGCATTGATAAATTATCTCCAATTTTATATCAGCATTCATAAGGCAATCTCACTCAAAATTCCCTAGGATGTTTCTGACATATGTCCCATCTGCCAACCTCAGAAACCTGGCATAACTGTAAAGGCAAGAGCCAAACGTCTATTTGAATATTGAAAGATGGATTTTAAGCATTCACCTTCTTCAAATGACAATAAGAATGTTTTGCCATCATTTCTCTATGTTCTAGATGGCTTATTCTCATCTTATAGTCTTTGTATTTCTAACTTGGGATATACTAAATCACTAATCCAGTAACTGAGGTACACATATTATAGGGACTGTAATCAAGACACTTTATAAGACACTGCCCATCATCCAGAAACACCACATCCTATTGTCCTTAGTCCTCAATGAAAAGTGGAAGAATGAATGATATATTCAAAATAAAGCCTGAAATTATCTGATGAATTATAATTGCCATGGTGTAACAAAATACCCTTATGTAATGCCTTTCAGATTTTCACAAAAGGAAATCAGAGGATATCACTGTATGAACTAATCAAAGCTCACCCTAAGAGACTAGAATTACACCTCTGATAACTCATTATAATTTTTTTTACATAAATGGTATATTAGTCTGCTCAGGCTGCAATAACAAAATGTCATAGAACGGGTAGCTTGAATGATGAAAATTTCTTACAGGTCTAGGAAGTCTAAGGTCAAGGTGCTGGCTGATTCAGTTTCTGGTGAAGAACCTCTTCCTGGCTTGCAAATAGGCACCTTCTCACTGTATCCTCACATAGGGAGAGCAAGAGAGAGACAGAGAGAAAGAGAGGGAGAGACAAGGAGCACACTCTGGTGTCTTCTAAGGATACTAATCCTATTGGACCAGGGCCCCATCCTATGCCCTCATTTGACATTAATTACCTCTTTATAGGCTCTAACTCCAAACACAGCCACATTGGGAGTTAAGGTTTTAACATATGAATTTTGGAAGGATACAGTTTAATCCATAGTTAATGGTCAAATAGTTTAAGGGTTTAAGATAACATATCTACTTTTATAACCAACAGGTCCAAGTGGCTTCTCTCAGGGAAAACTATAGGAATCCCTATATAACTTTCAATCTGGAGACCTAGTTTTACTGAAAATGATACCAACATAAGACTGCTCTTGAATTTTTTTGGAAGGACCTTATTATGTACTATTAACTACAAATACATCTATTGAATTACAAGGATTAGATGCCTGGACCTGCATCTGCCAACCTGAAATAATTCATATCATTTCCATGACCTGGAGGTCTTGACAACTCAGAGATCTATAATTGAGAACCTCTCAAGTTACTCCAGAGAAAATGACATCATGAACGAAACAGTTTCCCAAGAAGCTTTGATCTAGCAGCAGACTTCCATATGTAAACAAATTCCACCAAAAGATTCCTAGACAAAGATCCAAATGCCAATAATAACCGACTGCCATCCTACACTTGATCTTAGACAAAAGGCCAACCAACTGCCATCCTTTTCTTTCTCTCTACACCTTTTCTTTTTTTTTAAAGAATTTATTTATTTATTTGATAGAGCCCGAGAGCAACAAGCAGGGGGAGTGGCGGGCAGAGTGAGAGGCAGAAGCAGACTCCCCACTGAGCAGAGAGCCCCATGCAGGGCTTGATCCCAGGACCCTGAGATCATGACCTGAGCAGAAAACAGTTGTTTAACCAACTGAGCCACCCAGACACCCCTACACCTTATTTTCATAGCAATGCTTGTTTCCCTGTTAGTTTAAGATTCATATCAAAAATGGAAATTAAGATTTCCAAGAGGTAACATTTGATATAACGTCATATCTGACTAATGGTAAAAAAAGAAAAGAAAACAGAGACATGGCCACGATGCCACTTTCTGGGTCATCACTTTCAGGGAATTCAGTTGGAGCCTGAGATTTGTTTTCCTGATTAGGACTAAGGAAAATTGGTGCATGGGAAAGGATCTATTTATGATTCTACTTTTCATGATCCTTGGCATCACAATCCTATGATACATCCTTTCCAGTCTTAAATGTGTCCATATAGCTGATACCCTGCATCAATGATTGAAATCTCCAAAGAAAACCAAAAATCATATAAAAAAACTAAGGACTGTGTTAGAAACTCAATCATCTCTTGCTTGTTCCTCAGATTCAGAAACTTCAGAGAGTAATATCTGTGTTCTAAGATCTGGCTTAGCATATTGGCCTCGAGGCCCATGCTGACCAAAAGACAAGACCATGAAAGATCTTGAAGGCCTATAAATATTCCACTGTAACATTTATGAGACTTCAGCTCTTTCTGCTCAGTCCCCTTACAAATCCAAATTGCCCAAGCAATGTAACTAAACCATGACTCCAATCATGCTTTCCATACATCCTATCTCCAAATTAATGTAAACTAAGTTGTGTCTTGGAAAAGGCTACTTCTTGGAAAATATTTTAAAAATAAATATATTGAAACATAGGTAAAATACAAAAGAACTTTTTATTTTTAAAGTTATTTTTGTGGTTTACATTGCCAAATTATACACTTCAAGGCTAAGACATTTTTTGTTTTGTTTTCTTAGAACTTACAAAAGCAACAGAGTAACTGTGTGCCTGCATTTACTTGGGTATGAAACATAAGACCTAATGGAAAGGTAGGAAATAAAAGGAAATAAAAAGATGTTTGGGTATGATTATCATAATTCTCATGATCAGGATCTTAGGCTATGAGTATCATTTCATGTATTACCATGCTAAAGTGATGAATCTACTATTTTACTCATCTCATTCAACAGATTTTTACTGAGTACATCACACATCCAAGGATTGATCTAAGTTCTTGAGATTCAACAGTGAACAAAACAGACAAAATTCATTATCCTCCCGAAACTTACAATTAGTAGAATAAGACAGATAACATACAAGTAACACAAAAAATAAATATGAGCCAACAATATAGACCCAGATTCCCAGGAGAATCCCAGTATGTGATTATTGTCATTGAGTTCCATCCAGTTTAACATATTTATATTTTATGTATACACACACATATATGTTTTTGGAAATATTAGATTCCTGTTTTTAGAAACAATTTTAGATTCACAGGAGGTTGCACAGTTAGTCCAGAAAGGACCTGTGTACACTTCACCAGTTTCCCAGTGGTTACAACTTACACAATTATAGCACATCATTTTTACCAGGAATTTGATATTGGTACAATGTACGTGCATAGTTCTTTGTCACTTTATCACATGTGTAGGTAAGTGTAACTACTTCTGTAGTCAACATACAGAGGATTCCTTCACCACAAAGATCTCCCTCTGCCTCACTTTTATATTCATATAAGTCCTCCTCCCTGGAACAGTCCTTAAATAAAACCTGGTAACCAGGAGTCTATTTTCCACCACTATAATTTCATCATTCAAGAATGTTAATGACTGGAAGTATGCAGTTTTGACTTTTTGCATTTGGCTTTTTTCACTCAACATAATGTCCTTGCAATCCATTCAAGCTGTTGTGTGTATCAATAGTTCATTTCTTTTTTATTGCTAAGCAGTATGTAAATTCAGTATTTGAGTTTTTATTGTACATGTTCTTTTTTTGTTTTTGAGTCTATGTGAATATAATGAATATATCACAGTTAGTTTAACCATTTAAGCACATTTTAGTTGTTTCAAAGTTTTAGCTATTACAAATAAAGCTGCTATGAACATTCATGTATAGACTTTACAGTGGACATAAGTTAGTTTTCAATTCCCTGAGATAAATACAATTGCTGAGTGTCATTGTAGCTCCATGTTTCTTTCTTTATTTCTTTTTTATTTATTTCTTGAGAGAGAGAGAGAGCATGAGTGGGGGGCAGAGGCAGAGGCATAAGCAGACTCCCCACTGAGCAGGGAGCCCACTGTGGGGCTTGATCCCAGGACTCTGAGCCACCCAGGTGCCCTGTTTCATGTTTATTTTTATAAGGAAGTGTCAAACTGTTTTCCAGAGTGCTGTACTCATTTTACATCCCTATAAGAAATGTTAAGAGATTCAGTTTTTGTGTATCCTCACCAGCATTTGTCATTGTCATTATATATATATACATATATGTGTATATATACATATATACATATATAGTTTCTTCTATTGGTATGTACAAAAAGTAATCAATGTTGCCATCTAGTTGCACCCTTACCAGGCCTTAGGCTGCAAGATGCACAAAGTTGTGGACTTATATGTGCCAATAAAAAGTTCCAAGTGTCCTAATAAAGAATACTGTCAGAAATCTGAATGATCCTAATAAAATGGTTTTATTATTTACCATATAATTTAAATCTATGTATTTTATTTATTTTATTTTATTTTATTTTATTTTATTTTATTTTATTTTATTGTTTGGTAACGCTTTTTCATTGTTCAGTAATTCCTTTTGGCATCAGTGGACTCAAAATAAAAACAAAAAAAGAACATGTACAATAAAACCTCAAATACTGGGTTTATGTTTTTTTATGAAAGTTGATGGTGAGCTTCTTTATTAATTTTTTAAAAGACTTTATTTATTTGTCAGAGAGAGAGACAGAGAGAGACAGAGACAGAGCAATAGGCAGAGGGAGAAGCAGGCTCCCTGCTGAGCAAGAAGCCCAACGTGGGACTTGTTCCCAGGACCCTGGGATCATAACCTGAGCTGAAGGCAGACACTTAACTGACTGAGCCACCCAGATGTCCCTGATGGTGAGTTTCAACATATTCTTTATTAACATTCTCTAAGAAATTCCATGAAAAACGGAAATAATTCCATACTGAAAAAATGTCATGACACAGTACTAGAAACAGATATAGCTGAGGAAATTATACAACAATTTTGATATGTACCAACAGTTGCTATTCTGTTTTAATGTTCATATATATTATTTTTAACATTCATATTATAATAAATATAAAAAATTTAATCTTTTACTTTATTGTTCACATGGATGTTATTCTTATTCTATAGAAATAACTTTGAGTACTTTTTAATAGAATCATTTATAGATTTTTAATATCATAAAACCAATTATTGGTCAATAAACATATCTTTTAATTCATATTATGTCATCTTAATTATTTTAGTGACCTCTTTCAGACTCCTGTGTCCCAAATCCATGGTAAATCATGTCATTAACCTAATTCTTTACTATGTTAGATATTGATGAAATTTATGGAAAAATATTTTAAAAAGAGAAGGGAGAGAAGAGTGTTCCAGGGAGGGGAAATGCAGAGCCATTATATAGCTCCTAAGGCCTGCTGGGTGCAAAAAGCAGGAGATTTATATGGATAAAGTTGGAAAAGAAACAGTAAGGGGAGTTAATAAGAAATGAGGTTAGGCAAAAAAAAAAAAAAAAAGAAGAAGAAGAAGAAAAAGAAAAAGAAATGAGGTTAGGCGGGTAATGGAGTCATGGTGGTAGGTCAAATTTTGTAGACCCAATGGGCCGTTATAAATCCTTTTTTTTTTTTTTTTTTTACTTTGGTTGAAATTAGAAACCATTGGAAGATTTTGAGCAGAGTTGTGTAATGATCTTATTTATGTTTTAAATGAAGAATTCTGCTTCTGTTTCCAAGACTCTAGAGTGACAAGTTAGCAGATTATTACTCTAATCTAGGCAAAAGATAGTGACCAGAACCAGGATGGAAATAGGTGACAAAATTTGAAAATGGAAGACTCCACTGGACATAAGCCAGAGCCTAGAACAAATGCTTTCCTCAGAAACTGGATCTGGCTCACCAGTCCAGTCCAGACTCCCAATCCTTAATGTTGAATTGGTCTCAGCAATTCTTATCTTTCTTGTTATCTTACAGAATTCAGCCTCAGTTGAACCTCCCTTCTCCAATCCATTTGACATATTTAATGTGTAGATTTCAAGAGTAATTTTCAAAATCAAATCCCTTTTATTTTACCCAGCAATCCCCAAATTCCCTGCTACAAATACTACTGTCAGCTTAGCAGTTTGGATGCAGGATCAATGAGGATTAAAATAAAAGAGGTTAGCGTTGCTATAACAGGTACCTTCCCTGTCTATCATAACTTCAACCCTTTCCTCTGCCCTTTTATTCCATTACTTATCTTACTATGTCATGAAAGATACACATACTATGTCATGAAAGATACAATTCTGTTTGAGTATAGGACCTATTTATATAATAAATTATTGTACAAATGTGACAACAGCCTTATACTTTATGAGAAGCACAAAAGCACAAATTTTGAAAGGCACATGATAATAGTGCTGGCATGTTCATTTTTTATAACCAGCTTATTCAAGTTTCTGTCTCAATAGGATATAACCTGACACTTTTTAGATATATTCTGATCACTGTCCTACAATTGGGTCATATACAATCCTCCTTCACATTCATGTGAAATCATCCTGAGTGGATGAAATAACTTTCTGGTCAGTACAATTTAACTATGTAATTTTACATCTGATCCACACCTTTCCTCTCTCTTATTGGTAAAATATGTGGCTCAGGAGAGAGAGAATGTTAGGAGAATAGTGGTCTGTTTTTCCACTCCTTCTCTATTCCTTCCTTCTGGTGGTTGCCCTATAGGATGGGGATATGGAAGTCAGATATAGGAGACAAGGCTCCAATTTGGCAAATTACCATGCCAGTACTTGGGGCAAGATCACGTCACTACTCTGGCATGGTTATGTTTCATCACCATCTACTGGTCTCCATCAATCTGAAAAAGAATGAGTATGTGTTTAGGATACTACTCAACTCCACATCCATTCTATCCACTAATAAAGTCTCATAGAGGGTGGCTATGTCTCCAATTGTCCACCCTTCTCTTTTCTGGTGAGGTATAACCACACATGTACCAGTGGCTAATTGGACAGCTCTGTTTTCTGCTTCTTCCTCCTATCATCTTCTATTCCCTTGGATATTATTATTTTCTATTTAGACTCTCTATATTATTGTCTCTTTTCACCCTTTTGATTATGTATCACTCCAACATTGGCGGCTCTGAAGATTCTTTAATTTAATCAGACAGTCTCCTCTTTTGTAGGTATTCTGAAACACAAGTGATTATATTGGAGACTTCCCAAATGTCCTTTCCCCTAATTTCCCCAACTGATTTTAGACAAAGTAAAAAGCTCTTATTATAAATACTACACTACCTTCAAAATGAGTGATTTTCTACTTCTGTTGTCTCCTTTCCACTACCCAGTCTTCTTATATAGTCAGAAATGTCTGGGATTTATAGAGTTGGTTCTGACACGTCATAGTGAGCCTTGGAAGGAGGTTTCCAGTATCATCTGTTACCTCCCTTTAAAATTAGTGTGCAGTTGGGGTGCCTGGCTCAGGTGGTTAAGCATCCAACTTTCGGTTTTGGCTCAGATCGTGATCTCAGCACCATGAGATGGAGTCCCTCTTTGGGGCTGAGTCTGCTTGTCCCTCTTCCTCCCCCTCTGCTGCCTTTCCTGCTCCCAAGAGCATGCACATGCACTCTCTATTTAAAATAAATGAATAAAATCTAAAATTAATGTACAGTTAACATGGTTATATGTAAAGTCCACTCATGGCTTGGTAAATTTATATGCAGGTATATTTAATTTTACATAGATCGATATGAAATTATGGTTATTTGCTTTTGTCTCTACAAACAAAATTTTTAAAGGATTCTTTAATTAAAACAAATTTACTAATATTTTAGCTAACTTGCAGTAACATAATATAAAGTTTCTATAAAAAGAAATGAGAAACAAAACTTAGGAGTATAGAAGTTGGAGGCATATTTTAGGTTAGATCTTTAACATTTGACAATAAAAAGTTCAATATCTAGAAGTCTTCTGTTTGTGTCATACTGACATGTAGCAAGCAATGTCAGGCAGTAAAGTAATGAGCAGGTTTAAAGAATATATAGGTAATGCTGGTTTACTGTTACTGCACAGTTTTTTGGGGGGGTTCCTGTATAATTTTATAATTGAGATTCTAGAATAAGAGAAATCTCAATGAAAACAAAAGGTGTTTGAATTGCAATTAATATTTTGAAAGTAATAAAAGTAAATGGGCTCCCCTCCCCAGGCCCTGCTCCTGCTCTCTCACTCACTTTCCCTCTCAAATAAATAAAATCTTTAAAATAATAATAATAAAAAAAATAACAGAGAAGGGAGCCATTCAGAGTAAGACCTGAAGGGTACCTCCTGCTAGCAACAAGGAATGAAGGCATAGCCAGAGACCAGCTGCCAAATAAGGACAGTGGACTTTTAATCTAGCTTCACTCAATATTAATCTAACTGATCTAGTCTGACCAAGATGTCCTTCAGTGTAAATTACCATTCTCCTAAAAACTAGAGTATGTTTTTGTTACTTCCCAAAGTACAACAATACTACCACCAAATTTTCAGCAGCATTTCCATTTTGTAGACTACTTTTATAGTTACCACTATTCTTTAAGCATTCTTTTTGTTAAAACATTTTTAACAACATTTTTGAGATAGTCTGAACGACAGAGATTTAAAAATGGTAGTGAATAATGCAACACCTAAGAACACAGATGTTGGGTTTACTCCCAAGTTACTTTGCAAATATTTGAATTGTGGTTCTTCCTCTTTTTTTTTAAAGATTTTGTTATTTATTTGACACACAGAGAGAAACAGCAAGAGAGGGAACACAAGCAGCGGGACTGGGAGAGGGAGAAACAGGCTCCTTGCCAAGGAGGGAGCCCTATGCGGGGCTCGATCCCAGGAACCTGGGATCATGACCTGAGCCGAAGGCAGACCCTTAACGACTGAGCCACCCAGGTGCCCCTGAATTGTGGTTCTTTCCTGGATAGAAGACTAAATTCAGGGCATCTCCTTGAGTAAAATAAGGGGGGAATACAATGCTATTCAAGAATTTTATCAACTACTAGTCTCTCACTCTCTTGGTGAGTTTAAATGAAATACATGCAACATAGAGTGAAATTATTTGGACAGATATCCAGAGTAAACCTAAAGAAAAAAAAAAAAAAAACTGCTCACTGTGAAGGACTTCTCAGTTACCAAAGGATGCACAGGAAGTGTGCAGACAAATCCTATTAATGGGTAATGGGATTTACTCGCATGTCCAGACACCAGTTTGAAAATGTGATTCTGCTCAAGACATAAGCAGGAGAATTCTTAAAGGGGACAAAAATTCTGTCTTCAGAAAAGATGGAATATATTTCACTAAAGTCAATCTGATTCACCCTTTAATAAATCACTTGAAGGGAAAAAAAAAGTCTTTGTTGACACAGGAAATACTGAAGCCGCCTGAGCTTAGTCATTTGAAGTAAGGTCTACACTAGGCAGTAAGCAAGAGAACAACAGAATCTTAAGATATGTAGGCTCAGAAACACTAGGGATTTCTGGCTAGTGACATTGCTTATTCTTCCTAGGCAAGGTCTAGAATATGACTAGTTGACTATTTTAAAGTATTACATATTTTGTACTAAACATAGGGCAATATTTACAACATGCAATGTCAAAATCTATTTAGCCCACCAAAAAAAAAAAAAAAATTAAAGCTACATGACTAAGTGTTAACATATTTTTTTCTCATTGCCCAACTGTTTATCAAGAATTGTTTATCTACAAAAATACATTAGCTAGATTATGTTGTCTTAGAGCAGAGATTGTTTTTTTCTATAAAGAGCCAGACGGAAGTATTTTAGGCTTTGTTGACTGTAAGTTCTCTATCATCTCTATTCCACTCTGCCATTGCAATGCAAGAGTAGCCATAAACAATCCATGAATTAGTAACCATTGCTGGATTTGGCCAGAAAGTTATAGTTTGCTCATCCCTGATGCTAGCTATTTAGCATCTTTATTGATATAGCGCTAGCATCTATAACAGTTCCTGGTATATGATATAAATTATTAAATAAATAAATTATTAAAAAGCTGGTAGTTCATCCTGCTGTATTCTTTTGTATATTACTTCTCTTTTGATGTGGCTCCCATTGGTTGGTTCTAAGACCACCTAGACAGTTTGAGAAATTTAACCTCAAAGTACGTAATAGAGACATCATTTCTGTGGTATCACGGCCAAAAATTTCATAATATGAATCTAATCTTAAGGAAACATTAGAATAACCCAAATTGTGAGATCTTCTATGAAAATGTCAAGGTCAAGAAACACAAGGCAAGGCTGAGATAATGGTCCAAAATAAAGAAAACTAGAGCAACATAACAAACAAATGCAATGAGTATCCCTGGTGTAGATCCTAGATTGGGGAAAAACAAAGAAACAAAAAAGATAACATTTATTAGCCAAATTACAAATTGGAATACATACTGTGGATTAAATAACAGTGTTGGCTGATGTTAAAGTTCTTTAATGGGGTTATGAAAAAGAATGACCTCGTTCTTAAGTAATATACCCTGAAGTATTTAGTGATGGGGGTTGGGGTAGTGAATGTCTCTAATCTCACTGACAAAATAATATAAGTATATATAAATTGATAGAGGATAATAAAGGAAATGGGGGCAAATCTGGCTAAAGGTATACAAGAGTTCCCTGTAAAAAGTTATTATAAAAGTAGTATTGCCAGTCCCCTCCTCTTCTCCAGATTTTGATACATCTAAAATAGGAAACATCCAGATATTTTTTACAGATGATTTTTAGCTCTACCTAATATCTTCTACTTTGAGCGGATGAAAGGATATAATAGTAGATACTTGGTAAAGAAATGACCTCAACATTTGAAGAAACTTCTAAAAATAAAATGTTTGTAACTTTTTCTTCCAGGAAAATCATTCTTTTTTTTTTTTTAAGATTTTATTTATTTATTTGAGAGAGAGAGAGAGAGCGTGAGCAGGGAGGAGAGGGAGAAGCAGTCTCCTCTTGAGCAGGGAGCCCGATGCGGGGCTTGATCCCAGGACCCTGGGATCATGACCAGAGCTGAAGGCAGAAGCGTAACCAACAGAGCCCCCCAGGAAAATCATTCTTAAAGAAATCCCAATAACTAAAAATATTGTCACTTTTAAGCCTTGAAAAATTTCACCAAGGAAATTCCAAGGTAAATACCTGCAGGAAATACTTAAAATACTTTCTTCAGCTCTTTTTTAATTAGATTATGTTTTGCCTGTTAACCAGATTAATAAGAACAAGAACAGTGTTTGAGCTGAATGCTGAGTAAGGGCACAACAAAATAATTAGGTGAACCCAGAAAACAAGTTTTCAAAATGAGGCTGAAAGGGTGGAGTTTTCAGACAGACGGGGCATGAAAGAATGAAGCAAACAAGGGAAGTTAGAAAGTCCTGGTGGTCCAGGTAGAAGTTTGTTAGAAAGATAGATGTTTTACTGGATGGATAACCCGCTTGGGTTAGAAAAATATCCCTTTTCTGGGCAATCTTAGAAGAGCTTTGTGTTCATTTTAAATGAGCTTTGCTATTAGACAGGTTTACTTTTCCTAATTTCTATTTAGTGTTTTTAAATTACTACAAATGTATATCTTCTGAAGCTCTACATGCTGGTTTATATTAAGGTCTTCTAACTTAAAATACTGAACAAATATGGAAAATCTTAAATTATTTTAAACTACTTTTTAAAGCCTAAACTTTATTGAACTATGATTGATACACAAAAATCTATAGATTACATATATACAACTTGGAGATAAGTATACACCTGTGAAATCACCACTGAAATCAAGGCTATGCATTTATCCTTCACTTCTACAAGTTTCCTCCTGCCCCCTTTATTTATATTTACATTGATTTTTTGTATGTATAGTAAGAGAACTTAACATAAATTTTACCATTAGCCAATTTCTAAGTATACAATACAGTATTGTTAACTATAGGCCACATGCTGTACAGTTGATCTCCAGGATTTATTCATCCTCCATTAATGAAAATTTGTGCCCTTTGACTGACTTCTGCTGGTAAGGTTAAACATGAGTCCAAACTAATCACTGGAACCATGAGTACCAAGCTTATTTATAAAAAGGGAAAATGAATATCACCTAAAAAATATCACCAGATTTAACTGAAAAATAGACGTTTCACCTAAAAGAAGTTAACTTGTAAAAAAAAATTAAAACATACTCATTATTGTTATCTCTACATTTTTAACCATGGGCTGACCTAAGACTTAAGGTTTATTATATGATGCCCTTTTGGCAAACCTGAGCTCAGATAGCTTTCCATAGCTATATGTTTTAAGGAGTCAATACATTCTATTGCTATAAACATACCCGAAAAGTAACAAATGGCAAAGTTATGACATTAACTTAATAGATAAAGCAATTCCCAAGTGGCCAGTAAAACAATTCTTTAAAAATTAAAGTATCCTCAAATTGTGATTTTTTCCAGAAATTGTGTTCCTATATTTACTGCTTTGCAGCAATATCAACTATTTTGATCTGAAATTGGCCAACTGACCTCCATAAATTGCCATTTATCTTAGTCCAGACCTTGCAACATTTCTTCTTCTACAAACTCTTTTCAAATTATAGATATTGTTATCACAGTAGAAGGTCATTTTTAAATCTGTTTATAGGTTCAAATAATGCTTAAAATCAATAGTATTTCCTGCATATCTCCACATTCTACTTGGTTCAGCAGGTAAAACGGTCACATTCTACAGAAAATAGAATTTTTGCTGCTGAAAGTCACCTTTATCAAAAGAAAGAGCATTAGGACCTTATTTATTTTTGTTTTGAAGCTTTACTTTGATTGATTTATATCAAACCAATGCCCATTTCTGACCGATGTTTATTGGATATGAATTATATTAATATAATTATAGATCATAATTTGGTATAAAGTTTTTTTTACAGACCTTACTGAATCTTTGAAGTATTTTTTTTAACAAAGACAAGTAGCTTATAAAAATATGGAATAGTTATCTGCTAAATGTCAATTACAGGTATATTTTTACACACACGCACATGTGGCTATTTGTAGAAGTCCTATTTTCAATGATTATTGCTCTCTATCTATAGCTCCAAAGGCATTTTGATCTTGGCTGTATGAAACATGCTATTTACAACACCTGTGGCTCAGCCATTGCTTTGTCATTCTCCACCAGTAGCAGTAGGCATAGGATTGCTGTGGTTATTCTCTCTTAATATATTAAACCAAATTGTTTTGAATCATATATTCTTTTTTATTCCTGGATCTGAAATACACATAGATATGGAGTGACCATTCATCATTATAACTGTATTGAAGAATCAATATACGTATTTTATCTTTTTTGATTATTTAAACACAGCTACTTCTCATCTCAAAATTTCTGGAAAGAATGTACCAGTTATGTTAATTTGCCTTAGATTTTTTTTTTAAAGATTTTATTTACTTATTTGACAGAGAGAGACAGCGAGAGCAGGAACACAAGCAGGGGGAGTGGGACAGGGAGAAGCAGGCTTCCTGCTGAGCAGGGAGCCCAATGCGGGACTCGATCCCAGGACCCTGGGATCATGACCTGAGCCGAAGGCAGATGCTTAACGACTGAGCCACCCAAGTGCCCCAGATTTGTTTTTTAAACTATGAATTTTTAATGAAAGCAGTTATCTTCAGATTTTATAATTAATTTCATAGGGCAACATTTTGTTTTTATATAATCAGCATTTACATTAGCATGTTTTTACATGCATACATACATATACATATATATACATGCAATGATAAATATACTTAAATATTTATTTATATTAAATGAGATCATTAATTTCCCAAATTATCAAGCAGGTATAGGGGTGGCCCAGCAGTGTGTCTGCATTGGTAAACTCTTGGGGGCTGGTTGAGATTTCAAAACTCTTTATTCAGCTAGTATCAGCAGAATTAATGCAGACAGTCAAGGTCAAGGGCCTTGATGCCAGGGCTACCAGCTCAGGGCAAAATTCTATAAAATCTATAAAATCTAGAAATCCATATTATCTCTGTCACTGATATTGATCACCTCAAAATGCAGGTATCTCAATAAAAATAGAATAAATTAAAAGAAAATATTCCCTTTAAACTCAGAAATGAGATAAGAATGCCCACTATCATCACCTCTATTCAACGTTGTGAGGTCTTAACCAATGTAATAATATGGAAGAAAAAAATTTAGAGGAAGAATGAGGAAAACAATGTACCCCCTAAAAAATAAATAAAAATAAGGTTCAAAATGAAACCAAGTATAAAGTATACAATTAGGGTCAATTTCTTTATTTACTCATAACCAGTTATGAAAATATTTTTTAATAGAATATTTTCTCATGTCACTGAGGTTCCTTTGTGTTATATAGTGCTTACCTCGTACTTTAAAATCTACATGTTACCCCAGACTGTGTTGGCTTGTGGAAATCACTGTGAAGGGCTATGGAAGTGTATAAATACTTGCACATCTGTATATAAACTTGCTGAAAAAAAAAAATTTGCATAATTGTCATTGATAGCTTTTTTTGAATGAAGTAAAAGGGCCTTGCTAGATTTCACTAATACTTTTTTACCAAAATTGTATTATCAGAAATCAAAAGTATTACATACGTTCTAGCTGTTACCAAAGATAACATGTCAAATGTCAGTAAATTTACATGATTTAAAGGAAAAGGAATACATTATATTAACATTAAGCAAAAACTCTAATAAAAGAATTTATCTAAAATTCATATAAGTTCCCTATGGTGATGAACACATAAAATGGAGTATTTACCTCTAAACTCAATTATTATAACATATGCCTTAATTCTAAAATAATACATTTCATGATTTTTGTATTATGTTGATAATGTAATATAAGTAATATATAAATGATAGCACCATTTGGAAAAACAAAGACAAAATGTAAACATTTGCTATACAGTTAGTAGCTTGGTGTTTTCTTAAATTGCTTTCTTATGAGATTAAACAAATCTCAATAAATTTCAATCACAATAAACAAATGTTCGGTTAAAAAGTCATCTCTTTTCAAGAATTGTCTTTACTTTAGTATAGATAAAACAGAATATATCTCAAAACAAGATATATTAAAGGTGTTAATATATATAAATCATGTCCAAATGAATGTATTCGTTCCATAAATTTAACTTTCAAATCCACTTATTATTTGATGTCATATATAGAACTCTGAAAGCTGTGTTCAACTGCTTTTCTGCATCATTTAAAACATCTCTGTTTCTTTACATTGTTATGGGTACAGTAGCTGAAGTTAAAAATCTAGATAGGAAATAACTTGCCTAAATTTAAAAAGTAGCAACAAAAAAATCAGCAGAAAAATGTGCAGCTACTCTTGATCATTTAAGCTTCTGACTATATAATGCATATTTAGGATTAGCATAACAATATTAGCTAAGGGCAATGCAACAGAGAAGTTTTCCTTTTTAAGTCCTTTATTTAAATTTAAATCAGATCAACAGTGAGTTATCTCTCACTATTACCAGTAAACTATTTCTGGACACAGAACACAAAATAAGAACAGAGTTATTTTCCTTTGCTAGAACTCTCATTAAAATCAGCACAGATGGGTGCCTGGGTGGCTCAGTTGGTTAAGCAAGCGACTGCCTTCGGCTCAGGTCATGATCCTGGAGTCCTGGGATCGAGTCCCACATCGAGCTCCCTGCTCGGCGGGGAGTCTGCTTCTCCCTCTGACCCTCTTCCCTCTCGTGCTCTCTATCTCTCATTCTCTCTCTCTCAAATAAATAAATAAAATCTTAAAAAAAAAACAGCACAGATAATGGTGTGCTGAACTAAAATAGTGACAGAAACCTCAAGTTATAATAAGACTAATGAGTTAAGAATAATAGAATTTGCTATAAAGAAAAAAAAATCTGAGGTGTGGGGGTCTTTTCTGGTCCTGCAGGGGAATGGCATTTGAGGAAAGAGGTCATGCTGTAGGTGAAACTATACCCAAACATCAAAGAAAGAAAGGTGTAAATAAAACAAATCCAACAAAAACTTTGCCTATTGAATAATTTCCAGAGAACTGGCTTTGAGAATATGGCCTAGTGTCTTGCCAATACACATGACTTTGGAGAGGAATATAAAAATGTATTTGAAAACATTTATTCCATTTGTGGAAGAAAAATAAGATATTTTCTTAATCTACATTAATTTCATACATACATAAACACGTGAATATAAACTAAGCACTCATGATATAATCTTCAAAAACTCTTCCTTTTCCATAAGTACACTGAGATATTGATTCAATTCCCTCCCTCTTCTAACTCTATTCAGTTAATGATAGTCAATTGCCCCTTCATTGTGAAACATGTTCCTTCCTTGCCACTAACTGGAGTATACTTTAGGATTGATCCTCCTCTCAGTTTCTCTGTCCTTCACTAGCTCACATCTTGAATTTCTGCTCTTTTCCTATGCTCACTGCCTCTGAAAGCTTATCACTTTCCCTTCAAACTCCTGTCAATATGGATCTCTAAGACTTAGATTCATTCCTCTATAGGTGACAGCTACATTTATTTATTTGTCATCATTACAAACCAAAATGTCGAAAAGAAAATTTATTTTCCCTCATGATGAAACTCTCTTCTTAGCCTACAGCTTCCTTTTTATCATTAGCATTATGTATAATTATCTTGGTCCTCAAATTACTAAATCTTGGGGTTGATTTTCTTTCTTTTCTCCATCCATCATAAAAGTTTACCAATCCTCTTCATTTTCTCAGCCATTCTTCCCACATCACACTGAAAATTCTTCAATGCCTTCTACCTTTTTTAACTTCCAATAATTTTGGCTCTTGTATCTTATTGCTGATCTTGAACTTGTCTAATGGATTGATATCCCCAAAAGCTTTTCATATAATATCAATTCCTTTTATAGGAAATTTACTTTGGTGCTCTATTATTCCTCATATTAAAAAAAAAAAAAAACTAGGAAACAAACAACAAACAATTGATTTTCCATGTGAACTTAAGGCACTCTAGAGTGCCACATTAATTTTTATGAACTCTCTCATATCAAGTCCTCTATTTGAGTCAGGCCACCTTTAATATTGTGCTAATTCTCATTTCTTTGTTAGTCCCCTTATCAGAAATTCTCCCATGTTTATCTCAGGCTGTATTCCCTAATTTAATCAACACACAATAAAGAGTAAAGACTCACCCTCATTTCTGCTACTCTACAGCCACTTTCCCCTGCTTTCAATTCCTTTAGCATTTGTAAACACAATTGGGTAATTTTATACATTTATCCAACATATAGCTTTGGAATTAAACTCTAAATGTATATTTTTGGTTTGTTTTTTTTTTCTTTTTGTGTGTGTGTGTGTGTGTTTATTTGTTTTTGGTGCCACACAGGTCTTGAATGTACTTACAGACTAATTTTCCTTAGGACTGTAACTGCTTTCCCTATGTCTGTTGGGAATTTATTTCTTCAGAATTTACCAGAGATCTAGGTCACAAAAGGTATTAATAAATTCAGTATGATATAACTATCATTGCTAAGAACCTTCCATTTACATTTTGATTCTATAAAGACCACTTTCCTCTTAAATTGGCATTCCTATTTTATATTTCCTCTGCTTTTTTGTTTGCTTGATTTTCTTTTTAATTAATTGCTGGTTCATAATTAAAACACAGGAAAAAGAAGGGGAAGGCTATAAAGCTTAACTCCAAATCTAATTTGTACTTATTGGCATTTCTAATGAAAATATTCTGAGAACCTAGTGCCTTGTAAAAATAGGAGGTCAATAATATTTGTGGAATTATACTGAAACAAAATTAGTTGTACCAGTTCCTTGAAAATGTCCAATGCCAGCTAGATTTTTCATGCAAACTGTTAGAGATTTGGGTATTTTGTGGATTTCTTTCTTCAATGTTTTCCTTGTATCATTTGTGTCTTCTTTATATAGCAAGCATATGACTACAGATTCTTCCCTCAGTGGAAATTGCTATTCCCATGCCAAGACTGAGAAAATTCTATTGAATAAGCATCTGGTTAGTTGTCACTGACTGGAGTGGGAGAAGGAGAGGACATAGTTATTATTCTTTCCATTTAAACCATGTCGACTGGTTTTCACCTCCATTCTGTCTTCTCCTTAGTTATTTTTGCTTTCTTCCCAGGTAATTTAGAAAGAGAATACCTAGCCATTGTTTCCAAATACACCTCTACAACCTTGAGATGGTATCACTAGGGAAAAGGAATTATACAAATCTATAAATCCTAATTATAGTCATTTTGTTTTTGAGATGTTTTTCAGGAACAGTATGAAAATAAGTGAGCAGATAAATAAATAGGACTATATATATATTCACACACATATTTATATACAAATGTATATTATAGTATATATAATATTAACATATTATATATATATAAATATAGTATATGTAGACATATAGATATATATAATAGCCAAATGACAGTTCATATCCTGGCTTTGTTTCTTAAAATTGTGCAATTTAACTCAATAAATTAGTTTATAAAATATGTATATTAATAGGACTTAACATACAGCGTTTTTAGAGCATTATATAATATGATCCATGTAAGAGCTTTAGGACAGTGATGGGCACATGTAAGTATGGTTAGTGTTGTGTTGTTAAATTGTTTTGTTAATAATTGGACACCCGGTGAACCAAAGATTGATATCATTTTTCCCAACTCTTTGTAATTCATTTATGGGATTTCTTTTAAGTTATGTAGTTGAGAAAATTTTAAATGAGTAATTATAGTTACCTTCATTCTACCAAGAAAGCAGAACAGAGCTGGTGCAGTCACTAGGTAAATACATCTTTCAAATCTACTCTCCTATTTCTTTGCTATATTATCTCTAAGACTTACTCCTGATTGTATATGCACTCAACCTCATCTGACTATGCAACTAAATTGATGCAGACACAGCATGAATTTATACACAGATGTTCCAGCTGTGTTGATGGTAGCAACCGTATGTTGCCTATTCCACATGGGATGTTGAGGCTCACTTTGCTTTGCACAGTGGGAGTAATTGGGTCCAGTGGGAAGCATGACTTACTGAGATGCTGTACCTTTTCAGGTGAGAATGCAAATGAGCTGTAAATAAAAAGAAATCACTATATCTGATAGTAGAAGAGTTAGAGGAAGAAGAATAAATACTTATTGTAGTCAAATTGTGTGTCAAGAGACAATTAGAAATAAATAAGCAAAGGCCAAAGGAAGGGTTAAGGTCACCCAGAGCAGACTAAAGAAGACATCTGAATTGCTTAAAATTAAACCTGGCATCTTTGGAAAGTATTATTAAATAGTGGCCACCAATTTACATGAAAATCAGAATATGGATCTGAGGACCATTTACAGATTGGTCATTCAGTGGTTTGGCAGTGAGTAATTTTCTGATCATTGGCCCAAATACAGAAATTTACAACAGTCAAAAATTAAGGAAGTATATACAGGCAAGAAGATTTTAACAAGTACATTGTTAAGGCAGAGCTAGATAGATAAGTACTGATATCCTGTGACTTCCTTGAAAACAGCTGATTATTAACAAGGGGTATCCTGCCAGGACCGTAATTATGCAACACCTTGCCCATTACTTAATCAGTGGTACCTCTAAGAAATAGTATTTCTGAATGAAAATTTAGCCCATTAATTCTGAAATTTATTTGGTATGTGCTTCTAAAAGGAGTAACCAGATTCATAATGTAGATAGAAAATTATTTAAATTCTCTGAAGCTATGGCTAGTCACCACACCTGTGCATCATTCCTGGCTGAACATTACTTAAGGCTATTTATAAAGTAACACATAACACCATTGAATCTGAAAGAAAGTTGCTGGGTTAATTTATTTTTTTCCTAAAGCGGGCTTTTAAAAGTTTCCTGCATATTTTATTTGATAGGGAGCAAATACAATAGTTTTCAAAAGTCCATCCACGATTGTTGGAAGTCCACAATATGCAAGTATGAGTACAAAAAAAGAGTGAATTTACTTTGTTTTAGTTTAGATTAAGGTAACAATGGTGTCTTAGGGTGAATTAAATTAAGCATATTACCATATGTCTCAACTACCATTAGCAATGGATGTACCAAGAATGCTGTAACAGAAGCCCACTGCCTGTTTTTTGTTGTTGTTGTTGTTGTTGTTGTTGTTTTTACCACCTGAAAGCTAAGAAGAGTTCTTACATTTTTAAAATGGTTTAGAAAATATGAAAAGAACATAATTATGTTGTGGCAGGTGAAAATTATATGAAATTCATATTTGTACCCACAAATAAAGTTTTCTTTGAACACAGACACATTCATTTATGTATTATCTATGTCTGCTTTCCTACAGTGATAGAGTTGCAGAAATCTTATGGCTCATCCAGAAAAAGTTTACCAACTTCTATTATAAGGTAAAATAAAACAGCACATTAGTCTTTCCTTAGCAGGCTTAGTGGTTCAAGAGTTGACTCTGGTAGAAGCTAAGGGTGTGAGGATTATAGACCAGAGCAGCTAGGTGATTGGATTGATATGAAAACTGCAGGTTTAAAGTGTGAGGGGTTCATGATACCCACCATTTAGGGTCTTCTCTTCCTATGTTTGTATCAGAACAGTCAGAATGTCTATGACTCACTTTGAACCCTATAAGGCCTCTTTTGATTTTATTTTTTTCTCATTTTTAACTTCATGAAAATTAAGAGTTAAAAGGTAAATATATATATTTGTTAACAGAATATTTGTATTTATTTAAGGATAGGAAAATAAGAGTGTGTCAACCCCTCTGATGAGCAGAGGTCATACATCACACTCCTGTTACAACGATAGTCCATTAGTGCCAGGGTAAAGATTCAGGGCAAGACTACATCATCCTCTAGGTGCCTTCAGTCACTTACCCTTGACCTGTGAAAAAGTTGCTTTGAAGAAAAGGTGTAAGTTCATGGAGAAAGGTTTTATTTATGTGCCACAGCTGCCCAATTAGTGGGGCATGGTGCTGAGCTTAAGGAACAATTATAAGAAATAGACGTACTTCCCAACGCCTAAGTCCCTTCTAAAAAAGGAATGATGCAGCAACTGATCACAAAAGTCATGAGAAAGTGAAGTGCCAAAAGATCATAATATGTTCACAGCAGTAACTTTAAGAGAACTCACAGAATGGGAGATATAATCTTTTGGATATGGAGTTAAGATTAATTTAAGATTAATTAATTAATTTAAGGAGTTAAGATTAATTAATTTAATAATTAACTGTATTTTGTTGTTGTTCTTGTTGTTCTTTTAGTTTGAATGTTTTTAATCCCTAAACATGAGTTGTTCCCCACTTTTCTATGTTGTTCATTCACAAAGATCTGAAATGAGAGAGGTGGAAGCAAATTTATTGCACAGCATGCATTCTTGAGCAGTGATGTGCCGATAACAGGCTTATTAGTAAGTACATCCAGAGGCAGTCATTGTGGCCTGATATGGATCCTCTTGCAATTTGTTCAATGGCAAGTGCTCACACAGACTATTCTCTAAAAATCTAAGAGCCTCTTAGAAAATGACAATAGCATCTGACCTATCAAGCATTCACTAACTGCTCAGTCACTTGAGTTCTTTTGGTGCTACTGAAAAAAATACTTCACTTTTTCTTTTTTATTCTACTTATTGGTCAGTTTCGAGTATTTAAAGGCCTTGTCAGAATTTAGAATCTTTCTTTAACATTTCTTGGTGTGTAGTAGAGGATAAATGATTGTGCTCTCATCTAGCCAGCATTTTACTTGATTTTGTCATGTTGACAGCAAAGGACTTACTCTGAAGCAAACACAAAATGAACACTGTCTTGGTAAATACATCTAAAGTTTAAAAGGAGAGCTCACAACAATTCTTTTGAATGGGACTGTCTTTTTTTATACCAACTATATTGTATTTACCTCTATCAAAATTTAGTGAGGCATGATATATTATTAGACAATACAAATAAAAATGGAGAAAAAATTAAAAGGTGTTTGCTTATAAATTAAAATTCCTAAGATGGTAATATCTAGCCTGTCAAATTTAATAAGTACTTGTTCATCATCTACTTTGTAGCTAATACTTCATCCAATGAAGGATAAGCTCACTTGCTAAAACAGAAATAAAAGTAAACATACAACATGATGATAATAGTTAACAATGTTGTATGGTATATCTGAAAGTTGCAAAGGGAGTAGATCCTAAAAGTTCTCATCACAAGGAAAAACAAAATTGTTAAGTATATGAAGTGATGAGTGTTAACTAAACTTATTGTGGTTTCACTATATACATATGTCATGTCATTTTACTACACATCTTAAACTTATACATTTATATATTTTATGTCAATTATATCTCAATATAATTGTTGTATGTCAGTTATATCTCAATAAAACTGGATAAAATAAATAATACTCATCATATGAAAATCAGTAAAAGAAATTTCTTATTTATGGACTGAAATTTTACTGAAAAGCATATAAATATATTCCATTATTATATTTTTAACATGGTATTTGATACATTTATGTAATACATATGCAAGGTTCTCAAGAATAATATAGTGAACTCCCAGGAGCCCACTGCCAAACACAATCAAGAAAACGACCAACCAATCATTTTTTTACCTGCATATTCTCCCCCATCCCTTCTTACCTTTACCATAGAAGATGAGTATCTCGAGTTTTGCATTTATCATTATTATGAGTATTATAAGTTTATCATATTAAATGCATGCCAAATAACATAGTATTATTTTGTTTTTGATCTTTATTAAAATATGTTGTACTATAGGTAGCTTTCTGGCAATTGCTTTGCTCACTCAATGGTAGTTTAACATTTATGTGTATTGTTCTGAGTAGTTGTCGCTTACTCATAGCTTATGATTTCTCACATCTCATTGTCTACACTACCATTTATTTGTCTACTTTTTGTCCATGTTTATTTTAGTTGTTTCCAGATGTTTGCTTTCACAAAAACTATTATTGTGAATTTTTTTTAATATATCTCCTTGAGGAAATGTGAAAACATTTAAAACACATAATTAGTTAATGTGGAATATGGGAATATTAAGGTAACGGCAAAAATTTTCCTAAAATGTGTGCATCAGTATATATTCTCACCAGAATCTATTAAAGGTTTCTTTAATCCACAGCTTCTTCACTATTTGGTATTATCAGGTTCCTTGATCACAATCTAGGAGATATAGAATAGTCTCCATTGTGGCTTAAATTTGCATTTCCCTAATTAATAATTATATTGAAAATCTTTCCATATATTTATTTAATAAGCATGTCTTCTCTTCCATGTAGCACCTATTCCTGTGATTTTTTCCCCCATTTTTATACTGTGTCATTTTCTTGCAAGTCTTTCCTATCACACTGCCTTATGGAGTGTGCCTTTCCAGCATCTAGTTATATTATAGCAAGAAGATCACTCAGAGTACCATTCCAGAACCCAGTAGAAATAGTTTTGACTATGTATAAAAGAACAATAAAATCAGAATATAAGTTCAGAATTAGAGACATTTATCTACTTTGACATCCAAATTTAAATATAATAAAAGTCAAAACCCAAGGGAGAACAAAAACAATTAGAACTGAGGGGTCAATTGGGGCCCCCATGACCTAGTACTTATGATGGGGCTTTATCATTACAGAGAGCAGAAACACCAAAACCAGAAAATCAAGCTGAATCAAAGCCTCTTGGAAATCCAAAAGGGAACCCAAAAAGTTATCAAATGGGTGAATACCAGCAAATAAAAAAATCAGGATACAAAGCCTGTTGACAAAGACCAATGCAAAGACACAAGTCCAAGTGTGAACCTATCTCAGAGTAAGTGGGAGGGTGCGGGGGCAACTGCATAGAAATCCATGTTCTTGTCAGAGATGTGTTCTTATGCTACTGCCAAAATAAAGTGAATAAATAAGACAGCTGAAGTCAAAGGGCGCAAGAAGATAGGCATCATATTGTGATCTGCATAAGTTTTCATGAATTATTCAGAGCCAAGGCTGGAGTCAAATCAACTCATTATATAAGTCCAGAATTCTTTGTTTGGTGTACAAGGAAGACAAAAATGTAGATTTGGAGAAAGGCCTGCCAGTTCCCAGGGGTTCACATAATACTAGGGAGGTAAATGAAGGTCTGAAAACTCTTATAGGATACACAGACGGCAATGACGCTTAGGGTAAGAATCTGGCGAACTGAGGACAGGGATTGGAGAGAACGCTGTGAAAAAGGAAGAGGTCAGTGAAGTGGCAGTTGCTGTCTCAACTAAGACATACAATACAAATCCAAGTCTGGCCCCACTGACGATATTAAGCAAAAATCACAGAGTGCTACTCACATTGAACAGTCTGTAAATTTTAATCCCATCAATCAAAATAAGAAGAAATCCCCAGGGCCTCTATCAATGATAACCTACACTTGCCCTGGGAAATACCTTATCAAACAAACTTGAGGTGTTCCTTTTCTACCTAGTGGGTGTGAAACAGAAAGTTAACATCTGTAGAACTTAGCAGGCATAGTGAATCTCAATCTGACAATGTCCTGCTGTGGCTGTTGCCCTCAATCTTTCACTCTAGATATTAATTTTGTTTATTAATCTTAAGCTCTATGGTAGCCAAAAATTTATTATTTATATAGTTTTCTATTATATGTAACTTCAAATCCATAAAAATTACACAAACAAAATCATAATATACTTTATTCTTAGTTGCAAGTCTTCCTAAGGAAATACCAAGTGCTTTTGGTCTCTTGATTTCCATGCTGCCAAGTCATTCTCATTTACATCAAGCCACTAAATTTGAAGATGAGATGGACTTGATTCATGTTCTAACATATAATCATTAGGATATTTGCCAATAATTTTTAAAAAGACTTTTTTTAATATTTCTGTTCTTTTTCTCATTCCATGCACAAAAGAACATGGAAGGTGAGATAAGATATATTAGTTTAAAAACTAATTTCAATAATAAAACAGCAAGAATAAATGAGAGAGAAATTTACAGAAAAAATGCTGCTTATTCTTAGCTAATATTATATTTGTGTCACATTTCTTGTACAATAAAAAGTGTTATTTAAAAGATGTCTTTCTGGGGATCCTGGATGGCACAGTCTGTTGAGCAAATGACTCTTGGTTTCAACTCAGGTCATATTCTCAGGGTCTTAAGATCAAGCCCTCCCCCAACCATCAGGCTCTGCGCCCCTCATCGGGCTCCACACTCAATGCAAAGTCTGCTTAAGATTCTCATTGCCTCTCCCTCTACCTCCCCCGCAACTAAAATAAATAAATAAATCTTTAAAAAAAATGAATAAATAGGGGCACCTGGGTGGCTCAGTTAAGCCTCTGCCTTCAGCTCAGGTCATGATCCCAGGGTCCTGGGATAGAGCCCTGCATCAGGCTCACTCCTCAGCCAGGAGTTGCCTCTCTGCCCCTAACCCCTGCTCATGCTCACTCTCTCTTTCTCTCTGTCTGAAATAAATAAAATCTTAAAAAATAAATAAATAAATAAATAAATAAATAAATAAATAAATAATCTCTCTCTCTCTAAGGTTTTCCTCATAATCTTATACCAGGTAATCATCCAAAAACGTTTTCCCCCCACTGGATCATAACTGATAGGAGAACATGGTTTGAAACTAGAAATGTATATATAACAGTCTTCTCGTGAGCCAAAATATCATATTAATCTTGCTTGGAGGGGCTGGTTTGTTTCCTTGCATGTTTGTTTGTAACTCTACTTATTTATTTTCTTACTATAAATTAACAAGACATAAATTCAGCATAGCCTTATAAATCTGTTTATGACAGCAAAGGCACTTATTTCTTCATTTTTGTATCCAGTTTCCCATTGCAGTCTCTAATAAACTGGCTTTACTTCTTAAGATATTTTCTATCTCCATTTCTGCTTTGTAAGTTCAGAACTAGTTTCTTTGTTTGCCCCCTCTCCACCATTCTTAGAACAAAAGAAAAAAAGCATCCAAAATAATGACATTTATCAACAAGAATTATTAGCTTCCTGGGAACAAATGCAACTGTATTTATCAATATAAGACTAGAACATATACTTGTACTTTAATTTTTATGAACATTTTGTTTTCCATTAGAATAAATTTTAACTAATTAATTACAACATGTTTATACAATGCACTTAAACATTTTCAATCACTTAAAAGTTGTGTTTCAAAATGTAGTCAAGTATTATAATCAAATCACACAGACCATCTAGAATATAAATAATTGTTATATCAAAGACTAATTTTGATTTCTAAAGTATCTTAAATGAGGCCACAATTATATTTGAGGAAGAGCATCCTTTCATACAAAAAGTATATACACATCATGGTTTCTCTTATTTTAAATTGCCCACATATACTTGCATAAAATTTTATCTGGAGAACCGAATATTCAGTCTCCCATTAACAACAATACTCACATACATACTGAAAATACCAGTCTCAAAGAAAGCTTTACCAAATGTACCATCATCAAATATGAGGGAATGACCTTTTAAACCTCTCAAAATTACTGATAATTTAAATATCAGGGATTATGTTATATAATAAAATAAAGTATAAATCAAAAAGCTGTAATCTGAATGGCTGCAGAATGAAAATACAAATCCCAAAAGTAGGGTTAGCAGGTTACACTCTGGGTAAGGCTGATAACATTAATTACAGAGTAATTTGATTAATGCTGAATTTGCAGTGTTCTTACTTTGCATAAACTCTGTAGTTTGTTAGAGATTGTGAAAAGTTGATTTTCAAAGGTAGCCTGCTCTTTAAGATCACATTCTCAATAATTTTTACTCCATTTCATTAACTCCTTTTTTGCCTTAATAGTTCAGTGCTACAGCAGAAAGCAGAGATATTTATAAAGAATTTCAAGTCAACTTTGTTAAAATATTTTCAGAAGACTAGTTCAATAACTTCTTCAGTAGGATTACAATTGAATGGTTTATTTTTGAGTCTGCATTTTTAAAAAAATTTACATATTTTTCTATGTTTTAAAACAATTTACATATTTTTGTGAAGAAAGTGATACAATTTATACTATTAGTCAAATAAAGAATTACTGTAATGATCCCATATGAAGATCATAACTGACCTGCTAAAAAGGGGGTAATAGATTTGAACTGAGATTAATATTCTAGCAAATAGACATCACTAAAGTATATGCGTACATGGATTCCATAGGCAGGGGCCACAAGGCAGTTACTCTAACATTACTCTAAACACCAAGTCAGATCTGTACCAGATAAGCCTATCATTTTCAAATTGGAGCCTACATGCTATGGCAAAGACCTCTCATGGTCCAAGTAACATTTGAAGATTTAATAAGGCAACTTTGTCATCTAGATAGACTCAAGAGTTACTGAATCTAATTGATATTGAAACTGACAATTATGTCACTGACTCATTTTTTTAGACTGAACTATTCTCAATATACTATTTAAGTTTCTTTAGGAGTACAGTGCTAATCCAACATCAAGCATGGGGTTAGTGATACTTTATTACCTTAATGTATATAAAATTATTCATCATACCTAATTAGTACTCAATTTCAAGTTTCCTAAAAAATTTACATAGTACCAACCTTGGTGATATAACTCAGGATTAAAAATACATACTGGATTCTTAATGATTATCTTTTCTATATTGATCAAATTAATCAAAACAAAACAGATACCTTACCATTTCTACCTAGCTATGAAATTTTAAAAAGAAAGAAAAAAAGAAAAAAAGTTCCTTTTTGAAGTCATTTCTTTCTCCAGTTATCTACTGTACATCACTCCTTGGGCCTCCTCTCAGAAGGTACCTCGCCATTACATGATGTATTTGTTCATATTTTAAATCATTGCCCATATCCCTCAAACACGCTCTCCATCTTTACTTCTCTTTCTAGCCACCAAAACTAAAAATCCAGAAATCTACCCGGATTCCTTCCTCTCTGCACCCCTCAATCCAGGTGTTCAGTAACTCTAGCCATTTCCTCATACTAATATCACTCAAGTGTAGGCTTTTTACTTCTCCCACTAAGTAGTCTTACTTCCAGACCTCATTTATTCTTATTCCTGTTTTATTTTCTTTCAATGCCTTCTGCATACTCAATGATATTTCTAAAATAGATCTTTTTACATCAGTAACATTAGATAGCTCCCTCAAGGATTCCTTGTAGTCTTATGATAAAACCCATGTTTAGCATGGCATACAATGATTGTGCCTATCTCCTCAGCCTCCCTGACACTCCTCTATATTGTACACATCATTGTTTTCTCATGCTATGTTTTGTTTCCCACTGCCACAAATGCCTATCTCATTCTTTACTGATGAGCTTCTAATTAATTCTACTAGAGATCAGCTTTACCATCACCTCCCCTAAAACTCCTTCCCTGGTCCTCACTCATACTAGGTGTACTTCTAACACAACTTTGATCACAGTCTATTATAAAGTCTGTGATCCAACCTCACTGCTACATAGCTGACTGAGCATCATGAAGGCTAGTACTGTGAACTTAGTATCTATTCTAACGACTAGTATAATTTTTAATAGTGAATAATATTTGCTTAATGAATCTAAATAAATGAACCCCATTCATTTGTCAATAATTATGAGTCCAGCAGCTATCTCATTCAGTTCCAGAATTCTTGGGCAGATCTCTCAAACTAGCTTTATTCATCAAAGCATAGAGAATATTGTGGTATAATTAATTTCAATTATATATTGAGTATATGAGATAAAATCATTTTATACTAATTTATTTGGAGAATTTGTTCACAATGTATACAAGGACTTCTTTATGTTACTATCTATTTAGATATAGTTGAAGAGAACCAGATGAAATATACTATGTCAAAGGGAGTTTTACATTAATAGGATTACTACTTCAAAACATTGGAAAGGTAGTTCTGAAGATCAGTGTGAAATGTCTTTGGTATTGTTTAAACTTTTAACTACATACTGGATGGTCAGTTTGTTAAGCATGCCCAAACATCAAGAAATAAGAGCACATATCCTGTGCTTGATACAAGGGCAAATAAAATAAAAATAACAAAAAGTAGACAGAAATAAAAAGCTAGGGTAAACCATCCAACACCATGAGCCCCAAACCAATGAAATGGGATATTTAAAGTATGAAAAAAGATGCTTACTACACTAGCAGTAGTAAGCATTTAATATATGTTAACTGTTTACTTATAAACATAATTCAAACATGTGGAATATTTGCATAAATGACTTAAAATTTAAAAAAACTTTAAAAAGAAAATATTTTTAGTTGACAATTATTAATTTGAGCAAATATTTATATGAAATAGATCCACTTTTTCAATGATATGGAAGAATCCATTTTTATTACATTATTTTCTTTCCAAAACTTTGGCATTTTGTAGCCCTGACCATGCATCACTTTTTACAATCTCAGAGGACTTACTCTTACTAAATTATTCAAAGTAAAATATGTTGGTTGTTTTCAACCACATATTTATTAGGATATCTAATAAGGGAATTAACTATATGACTCTCAATATAAATAATTATCATTTGTTAAGGAAAAATTTATTTTTTTCTTTTCCAAGTCATAACATGTGTTTGTATTGACCAGTTATTGCACTTAAGTATAGTTAAAGTAGTTAAGTTATAAGTATAGTTAAGTACACGTAAGTATATGTATGTTACAGAGAAGTCTTTTTAACTATTTTGTTTTATTTAAGTCATAGTAATGAAAGATAAAAGAATAAAAATAATCCACATAAATTAAGATCAGGCAGAAAATCTGTAAGTTCAAATTTAGCTATTCCCAAAGAGAAACTGTTGAAGTCTTGCTTTTTTAAAAACCATGTCTAGGTGTTAGAATTAAATAGGTTCATATTAATTTTTAAATATACAACTATTGTATTACAGCATTCCATTTCAAGTCCTGACAATTATTTCCCTGTTGATTCTAAATCAGGAAATAGATGCCAGTAAGCTGAACTATTGTTATGCTTACAGCTGCAACTGCATGATCTCAGAAATAGCTGTGAAAAGAAAAAAAGAAAAAAGAAAAACACTGTAGAATGGTTTGAAAAAGGTATGGAAGTCATCTTAGATTTCCAAGAAATCTCAGTCAAACCATTTGCACCTGGGTTCCCATGAGGTGCATTTTCGTATAGATGATGATAAGATAGTTGGGAAATTTCTTTATCATGGGTATATAGAAGCATGTTATAGTTTTTTGATTTTTTGTTGCTATTTCTATCTTTTCTTATCCTTGGAGATAGTGAAAGAAAACAACAACAACAACAACACTCATGCATTTTTTTTTGTATTCTTGTTTGTTTATGGTTCTAAGTTTAAAATGCATGTGTGTGTATATGTGTATGTATTTTACAAAAATCATTGTTACAGACTCTATACCTTAATGGGTAATAGATAAAACATGAATGCTTAAGCATGTTAGAATAAGTGAAGAAAGTGATGTTACCAAGACAGAGACACAGGTCATTCCTGACTTCAACTCCCCCTCACAAGAACTAACATCTAAACATCTGTTCAAGAACAAAGCACCACTGAGACAATCCTAGAATATGAGGGTGAGATTGAAGCATCCCCTGCACCTCAGAGACCAAGATAGACTACATTATAAGGGCAAGAGAAGCTACTACACATTGACTGGGTTGGTCCTTCCCCAGGACAACACAGCATCCTGCAGAGAGATCTTCCCTAAGTCTCTGCCTCCTCCAATTGGAAAAGAAAACCCAGATTGCTTTGTGGGAGACACTATTCTAAACTCCTGCCATGGGGATTGCAAAATAATTTGAGGTGCCCAAGCCACTGGGAATGTAAATGTGATGGACAGTGGGAAGGAATTTGCAACAACTAATATTTGAATCTTAACACAGAATTCATACCTTCAGTGCCGAAACAGTAATCCCAACCAATGTCTTTGCTTATCTGCAAAATCAAATTGGGAGTGCACTCTAACCAGGTACTTGGCAGGGTGTGGATCTGCCTGATTCAGACACTCAAACAAGGAGTTTGGTTGACTTTCTCACCCAGGCAAGAAGCTGAATCACACCTGCTGTGAAGAGTGTCTTCTAGACTCATCTAATCAGAAGGGCTGGTGATAACTCCTGGAAGATATGCAGGCCAACAGTGTTCAAACTCAGAGGCAGGCAGAGCTGATTGCCCCCAGAGCAAAGCTAATGACAGGTTTGAAGGCTATGTATAAGCAGGGGAGTTAATATATAAGGAAGAATGAGGGCAGCTCCCAGCATTTCTCAACCAGAGAGCCTATTTGGGAAATCAAAAGTAGAGTGGCCCCTCCCTTCTCATCCAGGCAACAGGGAAGAGACATAGCCACATGTACTGTGGAAAATATCTTCTGGTCCCATTTGACCAGAAGAACTGGCAAAAACACCTGAAAATTGTGTGGCCCAATAGTGCTTGAGCTAAGGGCAGACAGAACTGACAGTTTGCATAGCAAAGACAGTGGTCCTGTTCAGCCAAGGAACCTAGAGTGTAGGTTGGCCTGAGTTAAGACAACAAAGAGTTTTACTGGTTTTAGAGCTGCTTTTCCCACTGCACCTGGACAGGGGCACTAATTCATAGCCCACTCATCACTGGATATAGTTTTCAGGCTGTCCAGGCAGGGAACCCAACTAGAACGTATGGGAAACTGCACAGCACATTCAATAGCCCTATGTACAGTGACATTTGGACGGAGAACACAGTCCCTGAATTCCCCCATCTGTAGAGCAAAACTGGTGGCTTCACCGAACTAGGAAATTCGGTGAACACACAGGCTTAATTTGGCCCCCAAACAACAAGCTACATAGATCCTGGGCCCTGGCCTGTTGCCTTTTAAGAGCAGGAAAGCTAATTTATAGGCCCATCTACTACTGACTACTGTGCCCAGTCCCAACCATTAATAAGCCTAACTAGAGAATTCAGGCATCTGTGAAACCCATCCTACAGCCTCATTTGAGTAGGGCAGTTCTATCCAACTGTTCTTAGTCAGTGGCACCCCACCACTGTCCTCAGAGCTCAAATAGTTGCCTCATCCAAAAACAGACCATAATAGCAGGTCCCACCTGTCTAACAACATTACCAGAAGATAGACCCATAAACCCAAACTGAGCTGACTGGTAAAGAACTATCTCTGCCAAAGCAAACATGTAAAGTCTGGAAGAGGATCCCCATTACTCAAATGCACAGATACCCTTCTAAGGAATCAAAGATCACAAAAAATCAGGTAAAAATGACACCCCCATACAGAGACCAATAAAACTCCAATTACTGACCCTAAAGAAATGGAGATCTATGGTCAGACAAATAATTCAGACTAATTCTCTTAAGGAAGTTTAGTGAATGGCAAGAAAATACAGACAAACAACTAAACAAAAATAGGAAAATTACACATAAATGAAACAAGATGTCTGACAAGGAAATAGCAACTATCAGCAACCTCCCCCGCAGAAAAAAACAGAAATTCTAGAGTTGAAAAATATAGTAACTGAAATGAAAGATTAAATAAAGAGTTTCAAAAGTAAACTCAACCATGCAGAAGAGAAGACTCAGGAACCTGGAGGACAGGACATTGGAAATTACCCAGAGGAACAAAAGGAAAAAAGAAAGAAAAAGAATGAAGAAAGCCATGGGAATTATATGACACAACGAAAAAAAATAATATTTGCATTATGGGAATTCCAGAAGAAGAAAAAGTATATTTAAACAATAATGGCTGAAAACTCCTTACATCTGTGGAGAAAAATGTACATCCAGATTCACGTAGTCCAAAGAATTTAAATAGGTTGAATCTGAATAGAGCTACATCAAAACAAATTATAATTAAACTGTCAAAAGTTAAAGAGAAAGAAATAATTTTAAAAGTAGCAATCAAAAAAGTTACAAACAAGGGAACCCCCATAAGACACTGAACAAATTTCTCAATAGAAACTTTTTAGGCCAGGGGAGAATGGGATGACATTCAAAATACTGAAAGAAAATAAATTCTAAGCAAGAATTCTATGCCCAGCAAAGTTGCCTTTCAGAAACAAATGAGGGATAAAGACTTTTCTGAAGAAACAAAAGCTGAAGGAGTTAGTTACCATAAGACCTGCCTTACAAGAAATATTATAGGGAATTATTCGAGTGGAAATAAAATAATACTAATTAATGTCAATAAAAATATAAAAAAGTATCATAAATCTCACTGGTAATGGTAAATATATAGTCAATAGTTAGATTCTGCAATAATGATGCAAAAGTCACAACTTTAGTTTAAAGGTTTTTTTTTTTCAAATGTAGCAAAATTACCATAAATACAATTAAGTGCTTTGAGTGTGTGTGTGTATGCAAACATATATATAAAAGGTTATATATATGTAAAAAAACATGTAAATTATAACGTCAAAAACTTAAAATGGGAAGGGAAGTTAAAGTGTAAAATATATACATTCTATTGAAGTTAAATTGTTACAAGTTTAAAATAGGGTATTGCAAGATTAAGATACTTTATGTAATGCTCATGACAATCACAAGGGAAAACCTGTAGTAATTACACACAAAAAATCATAATAAATACATCAAAGCATACTGATACCAAAAGACATCAACACACACACATACACACACATACACACACACACACAGTGGGACAGCAGGATAAGAAACATGGAACAATGGATCTACAAACAAGTAGAATACAAGTAACAAAATGGCAATAGTAAGCCCTTATTTATCAATAGCTACTTTAGACATAAACAGACTAAATTGTCCAATCAAAGGATCTGGAATGACTAAATAGATAAAAAAGAAGATCCAACAATATGCTGCCTACAGAGACTCACTTTAGCCTTAAAGACACACATACACTGAGAATAAAGAAATGGAAAAAGACATTTCAAGCAAATGATAATCCAAAACAACAACAACAACAAAAGAAGGGGTTGCTATACTTAGACAAAATAGACTTTAAACTAAAATGGCAAAAGAGAGACAAAGAAGGTTATTACATAATTATAAGGAAGTTAATACATCAAGAAGATATAGCAATTATAAGTACTTCTGTGCCCAACATTGGAGTGCCTAAATATACAAAGCAAAAACTAACAATTAAAAGAAATAAACAGTTATACAATAATAGATGGAGACTTTAATACCCATTTTCTTTTTTAAATTTTTATTATGTTATGTTAATCACCATACATTACATCATTAGTTTTGATGTAGTGTTCCATGATTCATTGTTTGTGCATAACACCCAGTGCTCCATGCAGAACATGACCTCTTTAATACCCATCACTAGGCTAACCCATTCTCCCAGCCCCCTCCCCTCTAGAACCCTCAGTTTGTTTTTCAGAGTCCATCGTCTCTCATGGTTCATCTCCCCCTCTGATTCCCCCCCTTCATGCTTCCCCTCCTGCTATCTTCTTCTTTTTTTAACATATAATGTATTATTTGTTTCAGAGGTACAGATCTGTGCTTCAACAGTCTTGCACTATTCACAGTGCTTATAGATCATCCAGACAGAGAATCAATTAAAAAAAAAAGAGAATCTTAACAATGCTATAGACTGAATGGACCTAACAATCATACACAGAACATTCTATCCAACAACAGGAAAATATACATCCTCCTTAAGCACACATGGAACATTTTCTAGAAGAGACCATGTGTTAGGCCATAAAATAAGTCTTAGAAAATTCAAGAAGACTAAAATCATACCAGTTCTCTTCTCTGACCACAATGACATAAACTAGAAATCAATAAAAAGAGGAAAACTGGAAAATTCATGAACGCATGGAAACTAAACAATGTCTCTTGAACAACCAGTGGGTCGAGGAAGAAATTAAAGGGAAAAATGAAAAAGTTTCTTGAATCAAACAAAAATAGAACACAACATACCAGAGTATGGGATGCAGCAAAAGCGGTTCTAAGAGGAAGGTTCATAGCAATAAACATCTACATTTAGAAGCAACAGAGATCCCAAATAAACAACATAACTCTATGCCTTAAGCAGCTAGAAAAAGAAAAAAAAAAAAAGCCAAGACCAAAGCAAGCAGAAGAAAACATAATAAAGACTAGAGCAGAAATAAATAAAATAGAGAAAAGGAAACAAACAAACAAAAAAACAATAGAAAAGATTAACCAAACCAAGAGTTGGCTCTTTGAAAAGATAAACATTGTAAACTCTTAGCTAGACTAACCAAGGAAAAAAGAGATAGGACTCAAATCAACAAAATTATAAATAAAAAAGGAGATATTATAAATAAAAAAGGAGATTCAAAGAATGAAAACTATCCCCCAACAAAATAAACAACCTAGAAGAAATGAAAAAAAAATCTTAAAAACATACAAACTTATCAAAACTGAATCAGGAAGAAATAGAAAATCTAGACTAATCACTAGTATGGAGATTGAATCAGTAATAAAAATTTCCCAATGAAGAAAAGCACAGACAGTTTCACTGATGAACTTTACCAATATTTAAAGAAGAATCACCAGTCCTTCTCAAACTCTTCTAAAAATCAAAGAAGAGTAACAATCCCAAACTCATTCTACAAGGCTAGTATTATCTTCATATGAAAAGCAGAAAAGGACATTACTAGAAAAGAAAAGTATAGGGCAATATCCCTAATGAAATTAGATTCAAAAATTCTCAATAAAATATTAGCAAACCAAATTCAGCAGTACAGTAAAAGAAGTATTCACCACTATCAAGGAGGATTTACCCCTGGAATTCAAGGATCCTTTAACATAGCCAAATCAATCAATGTGATATATCACATTAATAGAATGAAAACAAAACCATATGGTCATCTCATGCAGAAAAAGCATTCAAAAAAAATTCAACATGCATTTATGGTATAAACTCAACATATTAGGCACTGAATGAACATATCTCAACATAATAAAGGCCATTTATGACAAGTCCACAGCTAACATCATACTCAATGATAAAAATTAAAAGCTTTTCCTCTAATATCAGGAATAAGACAAGGTCCCCATTCTTACCACTCTTTTCAACATATTACTGAAAGTCAAAGCTAAAACAATCAGGCAAGATAAAGAAAAAAAAAAGTATCAGAATTGGAAAGGAAGAATTAAAATTGTCTCTATTTGCATATACATGATTTTATATATAGAAAATCTTAAAGACTCAACCAAAAAAAGTTAGATTTAATCAATGAATTCAGTGAAGTTGCAAGATACAAAACTAATATACAAAAATCAGTAGCTTTTTATATACTAACAAAATTTCTGAGAAATAAAGAAATTGATCCCATATATAATAGCATCAAACAATAAAATAGTTAGGAATAAATTTAACTAAGGAGGTAAAAGATCTGCATACTAAAAATTGTAAAACATTGATAAAAGAAATCAAAGGAAACACAAATAATGGCAAGGTTATCCTCTGTTCATGAATTGGAAGAATTAATATTGTTAAGGTGTCAATACTACCAAAAGTCATCTATACAGTTAGTGCAATCAATATTCTAATGGCATTTTTTACAGAAGTATAAAAAAAAAACCCTAAAATTTATATGGAACCACAAAAGAATACAAATAACCAAAGAAATCCCAAGAAAGGAGAACAAAGCAGGAGGTATCATATTTCCTAATTTCAAGCTATACTATAAAGCCATAGTCATTAAACCAGCATGGTACTGACATAAAAACAGAAAAAATAGACGAATAGAACAAAATTGAGAGCCCAAAAATAAACCCAAGAATTATACTGTCAACAATATTTGAGAAGGAAGCCAAGAACACTCAATGGGTAGGAGACAGATCCTTCAATAAATGATGCTGGAATAATTGGATATTCATATGTAAAAGAATGAAATTGAACCCATATCTTACACCACTCACGAAAAATTAACTTGAAATTGACTAAAGATTTTTTTTAAAGATTTTATTTATTTATTTGACAGAAAGAGACATAGCAAGAGAGGGAACACAAGCAGGGGGAGTAGGAGGGGGAGAAGCAGGGTTCCCTGCGGAGCAGGGAGCCTGATGTGGGGCTCGATCCCAGGCCCCTGGGATCACGACCTGAGCTGAAGGCAGACGCTTAACGACTGAGCCACCCAGGCACCCCAAAATTGACTAAAGATTTAAATATAAAATCTGAAACCATGAACTCCTAAATGAAGCCAGGAGCAAAGCTCCTTGTCATGTGTCTTGGTAATGATTTTTTGGATATGACACCAAAAGCACAAGTAACAAAATAAATAAACATGTGGGAATACATCAAACTGAAATGTTTTTGCATAGCAAAAGATATCATCAACAATGTGAAAGACAACCTATAGAATGGGAGAGTATTTGCAAACCATATATCTAATAAGGGGTTAATAGCCAAACCACACATAAAGAACTCATACAACTCAATAGCAAAAAAGACAACACAATTAAAAAGTGGGCAAATTTCCTGAATAGACATTTCTCCAAAGAAGATGTATACAAAAGGTCACCATGTACATGAATAGATGCTCAACATCACTAGTCATTAGGGAAATGTAAATTAAAACCACAATGAGATATTACCTCATTCCTATTAGAATGGCCATCATTGAAAAGACAAGAGATAACCAATACTGGCATTGATATGAAGAAAAGGAAACCGCTGTGCACTGTTGGTGGGATTGTAAATTGGTACAGCCACAAGAGAAAACAATATGGAAAATCTTCAAAAAATTAAAAATAGAATTACAATATGATCTAGGAATTCTAATTCTGAAAATATATCCAAAGGCAATGAAAACTTTAACTCAAAAAGATATTTGCATTCCCATGTTCATAGCAACATTATTTATAATAGCCAAGACATGAAAACAATCTAAGTATTCACTGGTACATGAATATAGAATTTGTGGTATATACACTCAGTGGAATATTTTTCAGCCATAAAAAAAACAAAAATGAGGAAATCCTACCATTTGCAACAATATGAATGGACCTTAAAGACATTGTGCTAAGTGAAATAAGCTAGAGAGAGAAAGACAAATAAGACAAACACTATATGATCTAAAATCTAAACCAAACTCACAGAAAAAAATATCAAGATCATGCTTGTAGTTACCAGAGGTAGGGTAGGGGTAATTAGAGGAAGACAGGCAAAAGTTATGATGAATATAGCTAACATTGCTGTATGATACATAGGAAAGTTGTTAGAGTAAATCCTAAGAGTTATCACAAGAAGACTTTTTTTCTTTATTCTTTTCTCTCTTTTCTTTTCTTTCTTTCCTTCCCTCCTTCCTTTCTTTCTTTTTCTTTCTTTCAATTGCATCTATATGAGAAGATGGATGCTAACTGTACCTATTGTGGTAATCATTTCACAATATATAAATCAAACAATCATGCTATATGCCAAACTTATACAGTGATATATATCAATTATTTCTCAATAAAACTGGAAAAACAGAGAATCATCCTATGAAAAAATAGTATTTTACAAATAAACAAGAGCAAATCTATTTTAGTGAACAGATTTAAGCTGATGTTTCTAGATTTACAAGATTTAATACCTAATTCATTTTATTATTTGTTTTAGATTAGTAGGGCTGAGAGAATTTTAATCCATATGGATAAAAATGTAATGGGTGGCCTTGCATGATTTTACATTTCAGTTGTTTGCAGTCAGAATGTAGAACATGGTATTTGTAGACAGTTGCAGGCACTTTGTGGGATACATATAAGTACAGAACTCAAATGTTTTCAAGGAGCTCTCAATGTCTTCACAATATGGAGACCATAAAATACTAAAATTGATGCTAAAAGGAGACAACATACTTGTTTTTTAAATATTACAACATATATAATCCTGGCTAATCCAAATTTTTAAGGGAATGTACTGGTAACTGCAGGTTCTAGGATTGTTTATGAATATAAAAATGCACAAAGATGTCTTAATATCTTAACTATAAGAAAGATCTCTTAATATATATCTCAACTATTGACAGGTAAGCACTTCTAGGAAAGATGTCCTATAAAGTGAATGTGTAAGTAAATTAAAAGTGAGTAAAACACTTGCACTTAATATTTTATAAAGAGAAATTATAAAGAAGTAGAAAATACAGCTTGGTTAAATATTAAGAGTTCTGAGTTCCTATTTCAAGAAAAGAGTTTGGGGAACACTAGATGAAAGTTCTAACCTTAACACTGTCACTACTTTCTCATCTATCATCTTCTTTTGTTATATGAAAAATGAGGGGATTCATGTAAAGTTTCTGTCTTTAATATTCTATAATTCCCTCATTGACCTGCTGTGCAGAACAGCACATCCTTTGATTTGTCCTAAACCATGTACCCCATTAATTTTACATAGATCTTATTGTGGTCAATGGATTTTCTGTAGTCAGCATCATTCTTTTGTGAATCTCACAAAAATTAGCTGTAGTGAGTAACTGTTGACAGAAGGCATCACACTTAAAATAAAAATCTGAAAACCATCCCTTCCCTATGAATTACTGGTAGATATTCTCCCTAATTGCCCTATGCCAAACATCCTCCTTATGTTTCTTTGTTAACCCCTAATTAGTTGAGCTGGAGGCCTCATCTGAGTAAAATAGAAACTAAATGTTGGAAATCCCTGTCCTAAATATAATTTTCTTAAGTTTAAATGGGTCTCCAATTATATTTTAATATAACCTGAAAATTATAATGCTGAAATGATTTTTGTAAAATGATTTTCTTAACAGTTATTATATGGTTATTACTTGTGCACTAGAATCTTGACTAAAACTAGGAGGATGCCTCAGTTTATGCATCTATGTATACTTAAAACAGAAGGAAATTTGTAGCTTAACATTTTATGTCAAAAACAAAACATCCTTGTTCAGGAATAAGAACATTGTGCATTTGCCTGTTTCATTGCCTTACTGTTATTTGCAGAACACTTTCAATTACTACTGAAGAAAAAATAAAGCCCAACATTTTCAGTAAATAAGTTCACAGAATGAATTTTTCTCTGTTTTCTTCAACTTGCTCTACAATATTGGATGCCTGCTTTCATTTCACACACATTTTTGCTCACATGACTGCAGCTTTCACTGTACACTGAGCACATTTTCTTTTTTTTTTTTTGAGCATACTTTTTAAAAAGATTTTATTTATTTATTTATTTGAGAGAGAGCCTGCACATGAGTGGGGAGAGGGGCAGAGGGAAAGGGAGGGGGAGAACCTCAAGCAGACTCCACCCTGAGCGTGGAGCCCAACACGGGGTTTGATCTCAGGATGCTGGGATCATGACCTGCACCAAAATCACAAGCTGAATGCTTAACTGACTGAGCCACCTAGGTTTCCCTGAGCACATTTTATTTAAATGCTAGCTTCTTGGGGTGTCTGGGTGGCTCAGTCGGTTAAGTGTCTGCCTTCGGCTCAGGTCATGATCTCAGGGTTCTGGGATCAAGCCCCACATCGGGCTCCCTGCTCAGAGGGGAGCCTGCTTCTCCCTCTCCCACTCCCCCTGCTTGTGTTCCCTCTCTTGCTGTGTCTCTGTCAAATAAATAAACAAAATCTTAAAAAAATAAAATAAATGCTAGCTGCTTAACCATTATTGGCATTCTCTACCATTGGCAATGGACAAGGCATCACAAACTTCTTTTCACATGAACAATCACATGATAATTATATTTAAACACAAATCATCCTATTCCACCTCACTGCAATACTTCCACTATAATATCTATTATATTCTGTTAGCAAGAGCAGGACTTTTATATCGTTTCATAGTCAATGTTATGGTTGCTACAGTGATGTTTCAGATTTGAGAAAAAAGGCCATTCAACATTAAGATAATATCCAACCCATTTAAAAAGTGAGTACAGACCTTAACAGATACCTCACTAAAGAAGATATAGAGATGACAAGTATATGAGATGTTCCACATCATATGTCACTAGGGAAATGAAAATTAAAACAGCAATGAGACACCATTATACACCTACTAGAATGGCCAAAATCTACAACACTGACATCACCAGAGGCCGGTAAGGTTGTGGAGAAACAGGAACTCTCATACAATGTTGGTGGGAATGCAAAATGGTACAGCTACTTTAAAGGACAGTTTTGTAGTTTCTCATAAAACCGAACATACTCTTACCATATGATCCAGCAATTATGTTCATTGGTATGTATGTATCCAAAGGAATTGAAAACTTCTACCTATGCAAAAACCTGCACACAGATATTTGTAGCTGCTTTATTTGTAAGCGCCAAACCTTGGAAGGAACCCAGATGTCCTTCAGTAGATAAATGGATAAAATTTGATATACCCAGACAATAGGGTATTTATTATTCAGTGTTTTTAAAAAAATGATCTCTTAAGCCATGAAAAGATATAGAGTAGTCTTCAATGCATATTACTAAGTTAAAGAAGCCAATATGAAAAATCTATACACTGTATGATTCCGACTATAATGCCATTATGGAAAAGGCATAGCTATGGGAGAGTAAAAAAATCAGTGATTGCATGGGGATGATGGGGGAAAGATAAATAGGAAAAGCATAGAGAATTTTCAGAGCAGTGACAATATTCTATATGATATTATAAGGATGGATATATGTCAACAACATTCGTCCAAGTCCATAAAATGTACAACACCAAGAGTGAACCATAATATAAACTACAGACTTGAGGTGAATATGATGTGTCAATGTAGATTAATCCTTGGTAAAAGTGTACCATTCTGGTGGGAGATGTTGATAATGGGGGGAGGCTATGCATGTGTTGGGGCAGGAGGTATAAGGGAAATTTCATACTTCTCTCAATTTTGTTGTAAACCTAAAACTGCTCTAAAAAATTAAGTTTTTAAAAAATAACCCCATAATTTTCACTTTATTTTTTTAAATTTTTTTATTAACATATAATATATTATTTGTTTCAGGGGTACAGGTTTATGTCACTTTATTTTTAAAATAGGTATTGAAATCATTTTTTATTCTAGAATTAAGTTTTCTGTATCATCTTAATAGCATTTTCTTCCATCTCCAGTTTCATGATACTTTTATCCCAGAGAAAGTAGAGTTCAGAGCTAAAACGTGTAACATGACACTTACTGACCACATATTATATACCAGTATTTTTTCTTTTATTGACCAATTCTACACATGCTTGAAGTGAGAAAAAGAATTAAATTCAGATTTAGAGAGTGTCAAAGTAACTATTCAAACAATTCTGTACATCTCAAATCCAAAGGTCCTTTCCATTTGGCCACATGCATTCCCTTTCCAACAGCCTGCAATGCAATTGGCTTTTAACAAGAATGGTGCTATGTATAAAGAATCATTAATGCCTTTCTTGATGCTGGGAAAAAAAAAAAAAAAAAAAACTTTGTACTATTGAGTTCATCAAACACACTTCCTTCCGTATCTTTAGAGGGTCCTCTACAATGATTATCTGGTTGCTTTCTGGGCCACAATGGAATGGCAAAGGCAGTCTGTCCACACCTAGACAGAGCAGTTTGTCAGTGACAAAGAGAAAGCCTTGACTGCCAGGGTTTCCTCTCTCACCCTCACTCCATTCTTCTCCACAACAGGCCAGACTTAAAAGTTCACCTTCTTCCCCACAAAAGGGTTATTCTTGATTCCAGCCTTTCCCTAATCATATCCCTTAAATTCATTCCCAAACATAAAAAGAGTTTTGCAAAATAAAACATGCTATAGGATGAATTACATTTGGAAAACACTGGGCTAAATGAAGATAAACAAATTTCTTTATAGCAAGACTGTTCAATGCTTGCATATACTAATATGCACTAATATGATTCTCCAAATGGGGGAAATAGCTTTTCTCAAGCTTATTTCACTATGGGAATATGACTTAGCTGAAAACCTGATAATACTGTTTGGCAAGTTCATTTTGAGAAACATAAACTTAGCTTGTTATCAACTATTTATAGTTAGTATAAAAGAAGAATAGGAGAGTAGTATTTGATAAGAGTAAAATTTACTTTGTGTCAATGAGCTTCCAAATATAAATGTTAGTTTTGGAGCCAATTTTACTTAGGGCTCATTCTAGAGCAGGCCACCATCACAGATGCAGCTGATGGGCAGTAGAAGGAAACAGAGATTCTCTGTTTTTTCACATGTGTGTGCTGACAGTATAAGTGCAATTGTCTATTTTCCCACAAGATTATAAAAACAGCTACATAAATACTCTTGCCAGCATAGCCTGGAATGCAAGAGCAGAGTAATGGGTGCCTTTAGTGCAACAGACAGCAAATACTTCGTCAGGTAATAGAATAATCTTACCTAAAATGTGTTAATGGGCTACTAAAAAAAAAAAGAAAGGAAAAGAAAAAATGAAACAAAAAACCCAGATCCAGTTGAGCAATTTCTTATTGAACCAGTTTGTTTTGTTTTGTTTTGTTTTAATTTTATTATGTTATGTTAATCACCATACATCATTAGTTTTTGATGTAGCATTCCATGATTCATTGTTTGCATATATCACCCAGTGCTCCATTCAATATGTGCCCTCTTTAATATCCATCACCAGGCTAACCCATCCCCCGACACCCTCCCTTCTAGAACCCTCAGTTTGTTTCTCAGAGTCCATAGTCTCTTATGGTTTGTCTCTCCCTCTGATTTCCCCCCGTACCTCTGAAAAAAATAATACATTATATGTTAAAAAATAAAGGAGGATAGTGGGAAAGGAAAAATGAAGGGGTGAACCAGTTTGTTTTTAATGTCAAAGTCACTTGCAGAATCACTTCCTCTTAGGAAGTTAGTAAGCACCTTGAGGAGTCCATCTAATTATCCCACTAATACATATGTACTTAGTTTCTTAATTTGTTAGTAAAGAGATGTAATAGTTTGTTAGAAGGAGACGTAATAATGCTGCAGTTTATTTTCGTGCGTATATGCTCTCTGTCCCCAATTATGTAGTGAAGTCAAGGTTAAAGTGATGCCCACTTGGCTATTTTTCCTTAAACATTTTCATTGCTACATTGTTTTTAACACAGTTTGGGCATTTAACACATTTGGTTAACTTGATGCTCAGGCAGATAAGACAGTTCAGTCTCTCACAGCCACACTTAATGAATAGAATCTTACTAAATGGAAAAGAGTTCAGGTGTCTTTTTAAGTATCTATTTTAATGTATGGATTTACTTAAATCATAGAGTGACTCAAGAGATTACTTTTATTTTGTTCTTCAGGAGAATCACTCATTGCCTATTTCCACTGACATCTCATTTTTCTAAATAAATGCTCCAGTATGAAAAATCTAGGTGTCATAAAGTGTCTTTTTATACATAGAACCAGAGATTTTATCACTGACAGGGTGAGCTATTAAAAATATTATGTATACAGTTTTTCTATTAAGAGTCTTATAATACTTAGATATAAATTTTCTTTGTAACATCATAGCAGATTTCAGAATTATCTCGAAACAAGGAAAACCCAGTCACTGTCAATTTCTCTGTTACCTACTCCTTCAGTTAAGTAGCTACACACAGGGACACTTATCATTCAGTTACAGAAGAAAATTTCTAATTTTGTTTTTTACCTAGCACAAGGCATACATTTATTTTACTTAATAAAGATCTAAGACATTTTCTGAGTCTGTAAAGTCTAAAAATACCCAGTCAAAGGCCCAGCCCTCAGAGCCTTTATGGGTGAGTTGCACTCTATTTACCCCAGGCAGGCAGTTGATGCTTTTTCTTCTACTTCTCTATTAACAGTACTAATGGACTTTGAAAGATTTGCATTTCTTCGGCAGCATTATTCTGCCTCATTTTCTTAATGCTATCCTGTTGGTTTTGTCAACTTCCCCTTTTATCTACTCTTCTAGTCTAAATTAAATTCAAACAAGCATACATCACTCTCTATGAATATTATAAAACCTACAAAGCAAACTCTTCTGTGAACATAGTAAATAACACTTCCGAAGGTAATATTTAAGTGCAATTTTAAGCAAAGTCACCCCACTTTGTAATAGAACTAGACAATTAAACAAAATAAATTGCTTAAGGCAACATTAAGAAGATGGCTACAGGAAAACTTGGCAAAGCAAGACAACTGAATTAAGGTTTTGTTTTGTTTCTCCTCATTAGTTCAGGTGAAGCACCTAGGTATGCTGTGCTGGGATCTTTCCTCCTCTCTCTCATGAAGACTGTTTTGTCAGGTTTCTGACTAGTTATTCCTGCCCGTGAGGTTGCTCAGTAAGCAGGATCCTCAGGAATAGAAAACAGAGAGGACTGTAGAGCAGATACCATGACCTATTTCTACCCAATATCCTTCTCTTCCCACCTGCCGCTCAAGTATCCGTAAAAAGTGAAAAGTAGACCTCAAGGCTACTCTTACTTCTCTGTACTACAGATGTTCCTCTTAGGAAGCCTAGCTACATATCTAAAGTCCATGTGGTGGATATGTGAAATTACAACTAATTCCCAAACAAGACACTATTTTCCTTCAGGTGGCTCCACTATGGCATGAACACATTTGAATGTGTTTGCCCTTTGTCCCTGATGGAAAAGGGGACATGAGTAACCAAGGCCGCTGACTTTGACCCAAAACATGGAGAACAGAAAAGAAGTTGGCTATTCCCACTGGAACCACCTTTTTGGATAGCTAGCAGGTAATTCTGGCTTCTGTCATTTCCCTTGTCTTCTGCTAGGCCAAAGCTTAATCAGGGGCATACTCACATTCTAACCTGACTTTCTCTGCTTCTTCTCTCTATTCCCCACATATAAATAAACAGGAGACTGAAGCTCATGTTGTTCTCCCTTTACATGGCAAATAATATGTGAGAAATGAGCCATAAAAGTAAATGTAGATGTTCGACACCTATTCTTTAGAGACTCCATGTTTGGCTCCCCTTTCCTAACTACCTAAGAAAGACAGGCCAGATGAGTCGAGGAGAGGAATATCTGGGGCTGCCTCATAACTACCAGAATCCAGGCAACTTAAACTAGGGAACACAAGTATTTAAAAATCAGTATCATAGTCTTTGCTATAATAAACTTTCATGTAGTTAGCTTCCTTTCTCTCTTAAGGTACCTGGTTTTGTGCTTTCATGTTTGGTACCTAGAGAGAGCTTACAGTTTCAGTAAAAAGAGCTAAGAATTCTGAGCTATGACTGAATTATCTATCAAACTGAGGGACCAGTTTGCTCTTTGCAGAATCACAAACTAGGATAGTTATAAAGCCAACTACAAGAATAGCATTAGGAGCCAGAAATATTGGTTGCTTCTGAACATCATCTCTTCAATCATCTGGGGTCTTCTTTGTCCCTGGCAGTCCATTCACTCACCTCTACTCTGGGGCTTCCTCACCACTGGGGCTCAAGCCAAGGTGAGGCAGCCCCTCCCAGAGTTACTGAGAACACTACTCTCCTTAATGTTACATTTCAAACTTAGATTTCATTTTCTTCCTTTTTTGGGATAAGGAGGCCCTTGAAACTCTTTTCCAGAGAGTCCTTTAGTACATTTCTTGTATTTTCTCCAACTCATTTTCCACTGGGCTTCTGAATCTGATGAAAGGCTGACAGAGAATAGACCTTGATGTATACCACATCCTTGATATCATCAGTGCTTATAATTTTTTGCTTATTTAACTATTTTGTAAATTTCTTCTTAAATTTACTATATATTTTAAATATTAAATATACACTTTATTATAAACCAATATATACTCATTAAAAAATATAATTGGTCAGAGAAGGTCAAATACTGCATGATTCCATTTATATAAAAGGAATCTAAAATGGTCAAACACATAGAAGTAGAGAATAGAATGGTATCTGGGGGCAAAGGGAAATGGAGAGTTGTTCAATGTGTATAACATTTCATTTATGCAAGATGAGTAAGTTCTAGAGATCTGCTGTACAAGGTTGTACCTATAGTTAACAATATTCTATTATACACTTAAAATTTTCAAGAGGGTAGTTCTCATGTTGTGTTTTTACAACTGTAAAAAAAGAAAAGGAAAAAATAATATATATATATGAATATGCATACATAAAATATAGAAAAACAAAAAAATAATTTTTCTGTCATTTTCTCTATGCTTTTTAGTAATCACTTTACAAACCATATTTTAAAAGAGATGTAATCACAAAGGGTGTGGATTTTTTTGCTGCTTTTCTAGGTTTTTCTATTTCTACATAGTCATAATAACTTAATCTATTGAATGGGTGTTAATGTTCTACTGGATGGATGTTTTATTATGTCTCCTACTAAGGAGGAGTGGTTAAGAGGTTATGTTTTTGGACCACCTGGGCTGGAATTCTGATTCCCTGTTTATTACCTGTGGGATCATGGGAAGCTTTGCTATTTACTCATGCTTTGGTTTCCTTATCTTTAAAAAATATAGTGTCCACATCCTAGAGGGTTTGTTGTGAGATTTAAAAGAATTACTAAATGACAAGTATTTAGAACAGTGCTTGATACACAGTAAGCACACAATACATGTAAACTAGCATTACTCTTATCATTGGGCATGCATTTGATTTCAATATTCAACAGTTGCCAATGCAATCCCACCATGAAAAAAATTTAAGAGATATATATTTTATATTTGGTATTATCTTAGATATTAGATCTTCTTAGATTTTTTTCACATCCAAATGATAATTATTATTTTTTAATGCAGGGCCTAACGGAGCTTTGGTAGGTACCTCCTATCTTCTAAAATGCATACAAAAGCCCAAAACACTTATTTGAAGTTTTATGTATTGGAATTACTAAAAGAATCTTCATAAGGTTTTATTAATATTTTAATAAATAAATATTCTTTGAAATTAATCCTCTGTATCATTACAACTCACCTAATTGTTATTCCATAACTTTCCAAATGTATTTTGTAGATATACAAAGTATATGGAGTAGAGAATAAGAAAACTTTTGAAGAATCATAACTTAGGTCACACAATATATGAAATAACCCTAAGCTCTAAATACACTCAGGTCCTCATTCACAGCTATGGAATCTCATTTTACATGAATTCTTAACAGCCTTTTCTGGGTCACTAGTAGAATAGAAACAAAATAAAAGAAGATTAAAAAATGTAAAGTAACAAAATTGAATTAAATTAAATTAAATTAAATGGAAATACAGACTAACACTTTCAGTGAGGCTAGTAAAATATGCCAGCATATTGCCAGGCATCAGAGAAAAACCTGAAAAATATCCACAAAACCATCACATAAGAACCACAAATACAGCACAGTGTAAGGTCATTTAACATAATGGCAAACAGCTTTACATAACTTAGTATGCCCTTGGGGCATTGCTCTATTAGATCACAGACAATAATTTAAATTCTGATTGAATCATCAATGACAGTTTAAATGGTCTTATATGTGCTCCCTTCATACATACAGGAAGGTATATAATAAATTTCAAAAATGTATGACAAAAAATGGGTATGTTTTTTTTCAAGATTTTGTTTATTTGACAGAGAAAGACACAGCAAGAGAGGGAACACAAGCAGGGGGGGTGGGAGAGGGAGAAGCAGGCCTCCCGCAGAGCAGGGCCCCGATGCGGGGCTCGATCCCAGGACCCTGAGATCATGACCCGCGCCAAAGGCAGACGCTTAACGACTGAGCCACCCAGGCGCCCCATGGGTATGATTTTTAAGTGCCTTTGTTTAAGAGTAAAATAAAATCTCATAAAACGAATTATTCAAAATTGACTCGTTCACAGAAGGCTTGCATTTTGTTTCAGACAGCCACGAATAAGTGACATTCTGTGCCCATTTCCCCTCACGGGTCCTCGAAGACACATTGAGTAGGCAAAGCAGAGAGAGAAAGGGAAGCCTGGACAGGCTAGTAGTAATGAACCGGGACCCCAGCAACCTGGCCTCTAGCATATCCTGGAATTGTGTAATGAAAGAAATGCACCTTTATAAATTATATATATTGTACTTATTCCACATGTTCTATTTTTTACATTTTAGAATTAATGGTGCAGTTGATATAATACATTTCTTTCTGCCATGTATTTTAAATTAAAAAAATGTTAGCACTGTATTTTCTGAATCTGTATTTTTTTCCTTTTTGTTTGTTCATTGTGGAATATCCCAATTCTTTTAAGGGAAGGCTATTCTCTTAAGAGCCTATCATTCCACAGAAACCACAGCAGGTTAGTCAAGAAGAGACCAGAACTATTGGTTCTATATTCTGCTCCATTAAGCAAAGCACAACCCTAATGAAACACTCAGCTGTATAATTTATTCAGAGAAAAGAATATTATGGTTATATTTATCCATTTCAACCACATTACAATTATAATTATCAGTCCCTTCCAATGTGTACACTAGAAAAATGTCTTTCATAAAATATGTTAATAATACTTCTCATTCATGCCTCTCCAGATATAGTAGTAGATTGTTTAAAAATCTGAGTAAAACATAAAAGGTTCCTCATGTTTATTACTTTATTTTGTATTTAATTGAAGCCAGATGCTAAAGACAATGTCTCAGTAATGCAATAAAGATGCAAAACCGTTTATTATTTGTACATATATGTTTAACATGCTTAAAAGCTACAAAAGCAGAATTTTACCTATAGGTATTTTTTCGGTTGTTAAGATAGTAAGTAGGATTTGGATTTCTTTTTTTCCCTTTAGAGCTATTTCTTAAATTGCCTGAAAATATTGCCTGACAAAAGTGCTCTGGCTAATACTGTAATTTAGAAGAGCACTGAAATGTGCCCTCAGCTAGGAAAGTCACAGGTTCTTGGTTCTCCTGTTCCTCATGCAATAGGGAGTTTATAATAGAAATGACAACAGACCATTAACTATAGCACTGCTTGCAGGCATTGATATAAATATCAATACAGATTAAAGACCTCTGCAAGAATTTAGTCAAGTAGGATTAGCAAATAAACCATTAGAGCTGAAGATTAAATTGTGATAGACCAAATAAAGTAAATTTCCTGCTATATTCTCAATTTGTTTTCCAGAGTGGCAATGATTCTTCCTGGTTCAGAAAATGCCTTCTAAAGTGAGTCCTGTGGCTAGGAAGTACAGCCAAGAGGTATGGAAGAAAACCTAAGGTTCTGGTTGATGATAAGGAGATGGGAGCAGAGACTTTGGGCTCAGTGTGTTTCTACTGTGGCTCACAATCCTTAAATGGTTTGGAGAAGCTTCAATTTCAGAGCCTTTATTTGCTATGCATCCATAATCCTCAGCAATACAAACCTGACATTTAATCTTTTGGACTTCACAGTCTTGTCAGATTTCATGTTTCTCCCTGCTCTGAAATCTGTGGTTATAAGGTAGTTATAAGGAGCTCAAAATTATAAAGATTTTTAATAGAGATTTGTAAGTAATACCTACTTGATATATAAGGATATAGCTATGTAAGTATGAGTGTTGACATGTATATGCATATACATGTGTATATGTACATGTGTTCCCTCAAGAAAATGTATTTCTTATCTTTGTTTGGCTTCCTCTATTCACTGGTTTTGTTTTTATGGATGTCATGACCCATGCAAACGATGGCATTTTTGTCTTATCATTGACAGGTAAAAAATAAAATTGTGTCCATGCTCACCTTCACCTTTATATGTATTCAGTGCATTAGAGATTTTATTGGCTTCCATTTATATTCATACTTCAGTTTCATGTGATATATTCCCACCTACTTCTAAAATTATGCTATAATACAGTTATCTCTGTGAATATATCAAATCACTCTATAGAGAAATATAAACTAATAATGTTAATTTAAACATTAATTTGTTCTTTCTTTTTGTCATTCATTTTATTCAGATGTTCAAAGTCTATACATACTTTAGCTTTGAAAGAAAGTCCCAAGTCAGCTCTGCTTTCTTTCAAGCACAGACTGTGAATCAGAAAGAAAGAATGGCACTAGTACCATAGAGCATCTGCAAGAAATTTAGTGGCTTCTCTGGGTCACCCCTTTCAGAAGAAATTGAAAGCAATGGAAGATTCTTATAGAGCAACATGTGGAAATATGAACTGATGAATTAAATAAAAAATACACGTTCAGAGCACTGCTCGTTTCTTTTTTTTTCTTTTTCTCAAAAAGATATAAAAAGAGGTAAAAATTCTGAGGTCAATGTCTCTCACCAGAAGCCTAGAATAGTGACAAAGAGTTACAATAGGAAAGCTCAGAAGAAGAGATGGATATCCTGGTAAAAAGAACAAAACAAAACAAAATTAAAAAGCTGGTTTTTGATTATAAGTTCTGGCAGGACCAATGAGAATCAGACAACCAAAACCAATCAAAAATTCATGCAAGAATTATGGTGCCTAACGTCAGGGTATAATTAGTGGTAGGGAAGGAGAAACAAGTGAAGGATGCAAGACAGATAATAACAGGTCACACTAAGACTCCAACTTTGGTGAATAATGCCAAGAAGTTAGGCTGTGAGTGGGTGCAGCAAGAATATGAGATGATCCCTACCAGCCTAGGGACCTCTGGCTTCTATGTGAAAACGTTTGGGAATAGTATGTGTTTTGATTTTATGTTGGGAAAGAAGTTTTGAGAAAATTAAATCCTTTGGCTTCTGACTAAAAGCATATTTTTTTAAATAAACATTTCAGATTATCAGAGGCTCCTTTATATGTTAACTTAATGATAGAAGTACAATATACCTATGATTGCCATATAAAAAATGTAAGCACTCATATTTTATTAGTACAAAAAAGATATAGAGCTTGTTATATTCCAAGCATTGTTCTAAGCACTTTACAAAAATTTTAACATATTTAAATCTTGTAATAATGATATAAGGTTGATGCTATTAACATCCTCATTTCCCAGATGAAGGGCCTAAGGCCCAGGCCCTCACTAGTAAACTATGAAGCAGGATTAAAACCCAGGCAATCTGATTTTGTGCACCTAGTAAGTCACTTTGGATGGCAGCTGGCAAAAGTGCACTTGATTGTACAATTATGAGATGGCCTCTATATTCCTGGAATGCTCTATATTCTTGGAATGCTTAGCAGAGGAATAGTGGGCTAGATCTAGGAGAATTTAGAATATGTGCAACTGTCCCTTAACTTTAGCTCAGAATTTCATGTATTTACTATAAGGAATTAAATCTGTTGTATGTTCCCAAAGCACATTCCAGATACAGTAATGAAAGGTCACTTATGTGATTAATTGATAGATAGTAGTACCTAAATGAAGATAAAGGTGTTATAACAGTCCCTTAGTTTTCATGAAGTCTAGAAGCAGTATCTGTTTTTTTATTAAACTGTACTGTTTTATTATATTGTACTGATTTATAAACTCTACAATATTTCTTCTGTCATGGATATATGTTTAGAAATGTATATGAAGATGCACGAATAGGACAACTGTGTGAAATATATCTGTGTGTGTGGGCAGCGGGGTTCTATTTCTCTCATTGCTTTGCTATGCTTTTGTTTTTTGTAGTTTAATCTTTCATGATGTCATGAACGTACTATAAATATATACCCAAACACTTAATTTCTATTTTTAAAGTGTTGTTTTGAATTTATGTTCTGAGTCAGGTTTATTTAGACATCTTGAGAAAAATTTAGCTAGTAAAGAAAATCATTATAATTAAAATTATCTATGAATAAAAGAGTTTATAGTCAAGATCTTATCGGAAGGAGGAAGGCACTGCCAAGTATTTGGAGAGTATACTGTTATATTATGCAGAAAAGGCTAGACCATGAAATTCTAACAAATTAGCCCCAAAACATCATTAGTTTAATCCTTTAAGCATTTGCTTATTCACATAAGATGGAAGGGTTGGTGGACTTCCTTCATCCTATACTATACTCTCTGGACCACCTTCCCTCTAACATTGCTATGATATGAACTGGGAATAGAGTGGTAGAGAAAGCACACCATTTTTTAATGTTCTCAGACTGGAAAGGAAACACATTGTTTATATTCTAAGTCCACTGACTAGAACTAGTCATAAGACATGAACTTAATTTCAAGGGATTATAAGAAATATAGGGGAGCAAATGGAGAAATTTGAAACAATAAAGAATTCATCTTCTCTGCTACAAAATAATATTAAAAGGAAGAAGAGTCCAATATGTTAGAACTAACAGAAAGATAAAAGAGAACATATTTATTTTTAAAGACAGTACCTTATAAGGATGCTACTTACTTATATATTTTAAAAATGAAAGTTAAAATGTTTATTTTTAAATAATTTAAATTTAAATAATATATTGAAATAATTAGCATAGTTATTTAATATATGTGTCAACCATACTTTGGTAAAAATGTGGCAAGTAAAATTCAAGAGGGCTAGAAACAAGAAAAACAGGCAGACTCAATGGCACGGATACTGGAGGACAGGGTGGTAGGAGTAAAAGTATTAGAGCACGAACAGAGATTAGCTTACTTAAGCAATGGTAAAATTATTGTTGAGGCAGGCACTGAACTACCAACTTAGAATTGTCCTCTAACTTAGAAATTATTACCGATAGAGAAATGTGAGGAGCTGAAACTAAGCCAGCTATGACATAACAAAAGTTGCAAAGCAAGAGAGCAAACATATCCTGCTGCCATAATCAAGGCCCCACTACTCTCCTGTAAGTAACTCTATTTTCATAAAAAGCAAAAATAATTATGAGAAAATAAATGGTCTCTTTCTCTCTCTCTCTTTTTAATTTCAAAAGTAGGTCTATCTCAACCAATAAACTGGTGCACCAGGTCCCAGATGATTGAGAAGCCATCACTGGAATATTATTAGGAGTGTTAATTCTTACTATACAGTACTGTAGATAAACACTGAACTTGGGAAGATTCAATATGATGACATAGCTGGGCATACATCTTAAGTCTACCAAATAGAGATGTACACATGGGTGTATTACTTAAACACACGGATCTTTATTAAACTCCCCTTTAAAATGAAGATAATTTATAGCTATCGAGTAAGTTTGTTGTTGAAATTTTAAAAGATAATGGATATAAATTTTGTAGGTCGGTACTTGTGTACAGAAGGCATTAAAAATAGTTTTCAATATAGCAGGCATTAAAACAATAAAAATCAAAGGTAAAACTGTGTAAGGGTACACATTTGGTGTGCACTCCGTTAACAAAATCCTACCCCAGATATTTTCACCTCAGTTCCTACAAGTATACAAGTGTGACTGAGTGGAAAAATACTATTTTGGGGGGATAAATACATGAGAGGATCATACATGATGAAATTGCCTATTCTGAGCTCAAGAGGAAAACAGAAGTTGGAAAGAGCAATTTATTTTTTTTTTTCTAGCCTGCAAAAAAAAACTATCCCTCAAGCTGAAGCAGAGCATCAAGTTTGTTGATTATGTATTAGCTGACCTTTGAGAAAAATTAGCTAATCTTGGGACTTAATCATTTAGGTTCAACAATGACATCATTTCAACAGAGAAAATAGAAAACTGCATTCTTTGATTGAATAATCTTTTGTAGTATTTATAAAATGTCAAGAACCGGTGGAAATAAACTTTAAGACATCAATAGTCTTGATGTCATTCATGATTTTATTTGAAAATCATTCTCATACTGATATAAATTTATTATAAATAAAAATTATTGAATCAATTTAGTTGGTTTTCCAACTTTTTATTAAATATGCATTTTTGATGTTCATATAAAATAAGTTATAAGGATTAATTTATAGTTAAAATGAGAATCTTTAGTTATATTATCCTTAAAGGTTTAAAATAAAAACCTACTCAATAACTTGTTCCTAAAATACAATGATAAATACCTATAAGCAATATCTAATTAAAGTAAGTTTGATATACTGTTTAAAAATAGTATAAAAATGTTGTGGCTTAATTTCAGTGTTAATAGAATATCTATTTACATTGAAGACTTTTTACCAGTGTGAAAACAAAATAAAATGCTAAAGCTGCAACCTGTGCCCTCTTCTAGTTTTATTTATATACAACAACAATTCTTTGGGTTGGTAAGGTTCAGGAGGTTTGCCTCCAAATATTTACACGTGGATAAACTGATAATGGAATAAGCAAGGAGCATCCCCATGTGATTTCTCTAGAAACAGTACAATATTGTGTGGGAAAGTTCAGGGCACTTTTACTTTAGAAAGGGTCACCTTAAAGTTTCCTGAGAACTTGGTTTCGATTTTTTTAAAAATTGACTATTAGTTTTTTAAAGATCAGTTTAAGAGAGTGAGAGAGGAGTCTATTCTATACAAAGTACTAGAAACTCCAGGAGTGACTTGAAAATGCTCTAGTGCCTTAGCCCTACTTCATCACTCTGAATGCTCCTGATCAGAATAATTACTGGTGGAAAGTAAATGAATGTTCAATTTTCTACGACCTTCTTCAATCCTAAATTCTATCCTTAGTAATCATCGTTGCTTGGGCTAATATTTCACAGGGTGGGTACTGGATAACCAAATTTATTCTCCTCTTAAAACCAGCTCATGCTTCTTAAATTAGGAAGCATGACCTTTAGTCTTTGATATTAGACAGAAACAAACAAACAAACAAACAAACTTGTCAGAGGAATTGTAATGGTGAGTTTTATATGTCAACCTGGATAGGATGTGGTACTCCATTATTGAATCAAGCACTAATCTAGGTGTTTCTGTAAAGGTATTTTATAGATGTGGTTCACATCTGCATCTCCTAAGTATAGGAGATTACCTTCAATGACGTGGGTGAGCCTCATCCAATCAACTGTTGGCCTTAAGAGCAAAACCAAGGTTTTCAGGGAAGAAATTCTGTCTTGAGACAGCATCAGCTCCTGAATGAGTTTCCAATTTGCCAGTCTGCCCTACAAATTTTAATATTCCCCAACCCCTGTAATTATGAGACATTTCCTTAAAATAAATTTCTCTTGATAGATGGTAGATAAAATAGAGGATAAATGATTTGAGAGAGATGATAGGTTGTTACAGAGATTTAGATAGAGCTATAGATAAAAATATATAGATATCCTATTGATTCTGCTTCTCTGGAGACCCCTGACTACTGATAAAGAAAGTACACTAGTAATTTTTAAGTTCATATAATGTGCCAGCAATCTTCTTAAATTTATCTTTAAAACCTTTTAAATGTACAGTTATTATTTAAGATAACTTTCTAGATCTCTTAAATGTTCATTTTCCTAAAATACCTTGTTATTATTTCATGTGTGGAATGTCTTCTTTTTCATATTATTAATGTGTTTTTTCCTTTTAATTTAGTTATTTTCTTGGAACAATTTTCATGTACCCGTTTTCATAACAGTGTAAGATCTGTACCCGACTCTGATTTTACCAAACTCTTCTTACTTCTGAGTCTCACCAGGACTTTTTCTATGAGAAAATTAAAATATAGAGAAATTAATTAACTTGCTACATTTTCACAACTAGTAATAGCAGAACAGATTTGTAATTCAAGATGGTAGACTAAGCACAATAAAATGAGAATGAACATACGAAAAAAAAAGAAGTATATCAATAGCAATGCTGGTTATAGGAATAGATGAAATCTGTGACCAGACATACTGATTAATTTCCCAAATAGGAAAATAACATGGGGTTATATTGAAAGATAAACAAGAATAGATGTTCCATAAGAGACCATGTATAGCAGAAATCTGAAGTAAACATGGGAAGTTTTGATGAGAACTGGAAGGTACCAAGAGCAAGAATTGGCTTAATGTTCAATAGAGGAATTAATTACAATAAATTAAGACTTCCTCCTTTCTGTCTCATATTTTTTATATCAAACTTTTAGAATTTTTTCTTTAAACTTGGAGCTATAAAGCTTTATATCTAATAATTTCAACACCCTGTGGGCCTTTACAATACCATGATTTTTTATTGGATTTTCAATCATATTAATTTTCTTCTATTACTTTATTTATTCTTTCTCCCCATGATCTGTTTTCAACTTCTGGATATCCTCTTTGGTGGAGGTTAAGCATCTTGGAATTTTCCTCAATTCCTCTCATTTCTTCCATCTCCTTATACTTTCACTTTGTTTTGTGCGTTATTTTTTTTAAGACTTTATTTTTAGAGCAGTTTTAGGTTCACAGCAAAATTGCAAGGAAGGTACAGAGATTTCCCACATACTCCCTTCCCCACACATGCATAACCTCCCGCAATATCAACAACCCCCACTAGTGTGATATGTTTGTTCAACTGATGAATATACTATTGATATATCATAATTACCCAAAGTCCATAGTCTACTTTAGTTAGGGTTCACTTTGGTGTTGTACATTCTATGGGTTTGGGCAAATTTATAATGACTTACATCCATCATTATGGTATCATACAGAGTCTTTTCTGTAGTAGACCTGTGCCCTCTGTTGTTCACGGTATTTTTTTATTATCATTTTTATGCCCATGGGATCTGTAGTGATATCCTCTCTTTCATTTCTGATATTAGTAACTTGCGTACTCTTTTTTCCTTAGTTTACTTGGCTAAAGTCTTATCAGTTTTATTAATCTTTTCAAAGAAACAAATTTGGTTTAATTGATTTTCTCTATTGATATCCTGTTTTCAATTTCACTGATTTCTGCTTTCTTTCTTTCTTGTTTACTTTGGATTTTATTTGCTCTACTTTTCTAATTTCCTAAGGTAGAAACTTAGATTATTTATCTTTTCTTCTTTTCTAATACATATATTCAATGCTACAAATTTTCCTATAAACACTACTTTTGCTGAATTCCATATTATTTGATAAACTATATTTTCATTTTATTTAGTTCAAAATATGTATTAATTTCTCCTGATTTCTTCTTTGAGCCATGTGTCATTTAGCAATTTATTGCTTAATTTCCATATATTTGGGGGTCTTCCATTTATCTTTCTGTTATTAATTTCTATTATGGTCTGAAAGTAGACGTTGTATAACTATTCTTTTAAATTTGTTAAGGTATGGTTTACGGCCCAGATTGTGGTCTATCTTTGTGAACGCTACCTTGAGCTTGAAAAGGTGTTCTCCTTTTGTTAGATGAAGTAGTCTGTAGATGTCAATTATATCCGGTTAACTGATGGTGTTTTTGAGCTCAACTATGTCCTTACTGATTTTCTGCCGGCTCGATCTGTCCATATCTGATAGAGAAGTGTTGAAGTCTCTGCCTATGATAGTAGATTCATCTGTTTCTCCTTGAAGTTCTATCAGATTTTGCCTCATGCAGTTTGCCACTCTGTTATTTAATAAATATACGTTAGGAATTGTTAGGACTTAGAATGTTGACCTCTTTATCATTATTTTTTAATTTATTTTTATTGCAGTTGAATTAGTATAGTGTTATATTAGTGTCAGGTGCACAACAAAATGATTTAATAATTCTTTTTTTTTCAATAATTCTTTACATTACTCGGTGCTCACCATGATAAGTGTAGTCACCATCTGTCATTAACATTATTACCAATCTTATTGACTACAATCCCCATGCTGTGCTTTTTATCTCTGTGCCTTATTTATTTTATAAATGGAAGTTTGTAACTCTTAATCTCCTCATAATGCCCTTCTTTATCCCTATAACTTACCTTCCTTTGAAGTCTCCTCTACATGAAATTAATATATATATCTACTCTTTGCTTTCTTTGGTGTTTGCATGATATATATTCTTCATCCATTTACTTTTCATCTATATATGTGTCTTTAGTGGAAAGCATATAGATTTTTTTAAATCCACTCTAACAATCACTATTTTTATTGAATTTGGTTAACTGATATTTACAGTGATTATTGATATACTTGGATTAATACTTACCACATTTGTTATTATTTTCTATTTGTTGCCCTTGTTCTTCATTTTTGTTTTTGTTTTCCTACCTTTTTTGCTGCTTTTTTAAATTTTATTTAAGCATGTTATATGATTCCACTGTCTCTCTTTTAATAGTATATCAGACATACATCTTTTTTTTAATTTATTTTTAGTGGTTGCCCTGAAATTTGCAATATACATTTACAACTAGTCCAAGTCCATTTTCAAATAACACTGTAATGCTTCACAGGTAGTGTGAGTACCTTATAATAACAAATAACAAAATAATCCTAATGCCTCCCTCCTTCATTGTGGTCATTCATCCCACTTATATATAAGCTATACAAGCATTTATATCTTATACATAATCAAATATAGTATTGATATTTTGAATAAACTATTATCTGTTAGATCAAATAAGAATTATTGTTTAATCTTCTTTTTTAAAGATTTTATTTATGTATTTGAGAGAGAGAGAATGAGAGATAGAGAGCACAAGAGGGAAGAGGGTCAGAGGGAGAAGCAGACTCCCCGCCGAGCAGGGAGCCCGATGCAGCACTCGATCCCGGAACTCCAGGATCATGACCTGAGCCGAGGCAGTCGCTTAACCAACTGAGCCACCCAGGCGCCCTATTTTTTTAATCTTGACTTAATTCCTTCAGTGATCTTTCTTTAAATAAATCTAAATTTCTAAACTGTATTAGAATATCTTTTAATATGTCTTTCTGGGCAGATCTATAGGCAAGTTTTTGTCTGTCCGAGAAAGTCTTTATTTATTGATAGCCGTATATGGTATACTAAGTAAAAGGAACCATGGTAAATAGGCTTTTAGTACTGTGCTGGTGAGGTGTTGGAGGAGGGGAAATTTTCTATAGTCCTATTTCTAGGTCTTAGTCTTTTTGTGAGCCGATACCTCTAGACTATATACTTTATATGTGTTCCTTAGCTTGTTTTGTTTTGTTTTGTTTTGTTTTCCTTCCCCCATAGGTAATACAGGATGGCTAGAGAGGTCTGGAGTTGGGTATATCTTTTCCTCCGGTCAGTCAGGCCCTTAACGGTAACTAGTTTCATGCGAGGTAGCTTTTGTTAAGAAGAACAGAGTACTCTGGAATATTCCAAAATGGTTCCTTTTCCCTTCTTCCCACCAGAAGGAACTTTAGTGATGAAGAAATTTTACTGATATTTACCGTGAGAAGCTGGTTGAGTTCCTAAAGGTAAATTTCACAAAACTGTGGTTTCTTTCCTATGACTGGCTATATGTGGAGTTTAACACTCAGCCTTCCTCAATTCACCAATTATGGTTCAGTTTTTCCTATATCAGCACTGGTTCCTGTAGTGGTTTCTGCTGCCAAATCTCTGCTCCTATATGCTGTGATTCCGTGCACTTGACTGGCTATATCCCTACTTTGGGGGAACAGCATTTTCCCTGTGTCACTTCTCTTATGGATCCTAGAAGAATTGTTGATTTTTCAATCTTTGCAGTTTTTTTATTACGATGCAGTGATGACTTCTAAGCCCCTTACATGTAGAACTACAGTTTTGCTTTTTTTTATTAAATCTATTTATTATATTAATATTTTGGTTTTTGTCCCTATTATTTGTGTTTTTACATTTCTACATTTTTTATGTTTGTTTTTAGAAATTATGTTTCAAAATTCCAGCTCTTTTTTTTTATTATCCTATCTCTTAGATGTCTTATAAAAAAAATACGGATGAATGCTCTTTTGAAATCTTTAAAGATATCAATAAGTATTATTTTTTAAATTGTTGTCTATTTCCTAAATTAATTGTTGTCTATCTATGGCTACTGTTCTTTTTACACCTTGCTCCTTTCTTTTCATGTTCTCAGTTTTCTCCAAACTATCTGCAGATCTCTGGTTAGTCTCCTCCTATATTATGAATGGATATCTATCATAATTAGTGTATATAGCTGGGTTTTCCTAGACGGTATGTAAGTATAGGTCTCTC